>NC_084620.1:30313379-30335879 GCF_033978795.1 Nerophis ophidion | reverse complement strand
ACATATATGCATGTATGTCTACATATGTATATGTATGTATACATACATATACATATGTAAACATACATGCATATATGTATACATGTATACATGTGTATATATGTATGTATACATATATGTATTTATGTGTATATACATATGTATGTATATATGTATGTGTATGTATATATGTATGTATGTATGTATGTATGTATGTGTATATATGTATATGTATGTATGCTTATATGTATGCATGTATGTGTATGTATGTATGTATGTGTATGCATGTATATGTATGTGTATGTATGTATATGAATGTATACATACATGTATGTATGTGTATATGTATGTATACATATATGCATGTATGTGTATATATGTATATGTATGTATACATGTATGTATGTATGTGTACACATGTATACATATATGTATGTTGTCTGTATATGTATGTATACATAATATGTGTATGTGTATTTATGTATGTTAACATTTATGTATTTATGTATATATGTATATACATATATGTATGTGTATATATATATATATATGTATGCATATATGCATGTATACATATATTCAAATATGTATGTGTATATATGTATATGTATGTATGCATGTATGTGTATGTATGTATGTGTATATATGTATATGCATGTACACATATATGTATGTGTATGTATGTAAATATGTATGTATTTATATGTATGTATACATAAATGTATGTATGTGTATACATGTATATGTATGTGTATATATGTATATGTATGTATGCATGTACTGTATGTGTATGTATGTAAGTGTATATATGTATATGTATGTACACATATATGTATGTGTATGTATGTATATGTATGTATACATATATGTATGTATGTGTATATGCATATACATGCGTCTATGTATATGTATGTATACACACACACATTGTATATATATATATATATATATATATATATATATATATATATATATATATATATATAAAGTACCTTCCTCTGGGAATTGATGGGTGTCTCCGTCTGTAGGTGTGGGTGCACTGTCGTCATTCGTGGGCCCTCCAAGTCAGTACCACTACGCCAAAGATGCCGTCAATTGGGAGGAGGCGCGGTCACTGTGCCGCAACTTCCACAGAGACTTGGCCACGGTGAACAACGCCGAGCAAGCAGAGAGACTGGTGGCGATCTCGCACAGCTCCACTGGCGGCCTTGGCGGCAAGGCCTGGATCGGGCTGAAGGATGACCTCACCGAGTGGATTTGGTCCAATCCTTTTGACAGCTACCTGTTGCCCAGCTTGTACAGCAACTGGGAAAGGGGACAGCCGGACAACTTCAATGGGAACCAGTTGTGCGTGAAGATGGACGCCAATGGCTTTTGGGACGACTATCCCTGCGCCGAGTCGCTGTCGTTTGTCTGCTACAATGATGAGGGTCTGCACATCATTGATGCTTGCGACATGATTTGATCACTGACATTCTCTTCTTGTTCTCAGCCGAGGACGATGATGAGAGGTTTATCCTGATGGAAAGGCGTCTCAATTGGACGGAAGCTCAGAACCGTTGTCGATTTTTTTACACGGATCTACCCACCATCTATAGTCAGACGGACAATGAGCAAATAAGAAACATTGCCGGTGGAGAAGAAGTCTGGATCGGCCTCAGCAGGTCTGATGCTGAAACCCAAACTCATACTGTTTTATATGCTGTTTTAACCTTTTAATTTTGGCCCCCACAGGACCCGGTTTTGGTCTGATGGGAGCTACTCCCCCTTCCGTTTGTGGGCGGAGGGACAGCCCGATAACGCCGATGGGGTTCAGCGATGCACGGCAGTGGATCTCAGCACAAAGGATGGCCTTTGGTCGGATGAAAACTGTGAAATAGAGCTGCCGTATGTGTGCCTCACAGACAACGGTACGGATACCGTGTTTATTCATGCCTGGTCACATGTCCAGGGGCCTACCACCAAATTCTGGGCCCCCATCCTTACATATACCCAACATCACCACCCCACACACACTCACACACACTTGATATGTTTACATTCGCCCAAAACTAATTATTGCATGCTTTTTGAAACATTTAAAAAAAAAAAAAACTTGATTAGGTTTTTAAAGTTTTAAATATGTGATTAACATATCTGGATAAAACCCTTATATAATTTGATTTTGTTTCAAAAAATAAATAAAAAAATAAAACATTTTGTTTGTTTTGTTAAAAAATATAACAAATGTATTATAAAGTAGCCAGAATAAGAGTTTAGATAGTCATGTAACCTGTCATTATTTATTTTTCCCTTTCTTAGTTCATTTCAAACATGAATATTTACAACACAATACAATACAGACAATACAATATTACCTCACATTTCATCATGTCCAAAAAGGAGTAGGAAGAAGCAAAGCTTATTTAATCCTACTCCTTTCCCACTTCAGAGCGCCCACAAATACATACATACATCTACTGACCCTCTTTACAGCAAAATATCAAAATGACATCCGTGAATAAGCAATGCAACAGTTCTGTAACATGCAATAAACTAATCCAGTCATTACCAACATACTGAGATGAAGAATATCTTATTTTCAATAAGGTTGAAAGTGTTTCTCATAATTATTCTTCTTTGTACTTTGTAAGCACTATTAGTTTGAACAGCCTTTTAAACTGGAACATATCAGTACAACGTTTAACTTCTTTACTTAATCCATTCCATAATTTAATTCCACATACTGATATGCTAAAGGAGGGGTTAGTGCGTCTGCCTCACAATACGAAGGTCCTGCAGTCCTGGGTTCAAATCCAGGCTCGGGATCTTTCTGTGTGGAGTTTGCATGTTCTCCGCGTGAATGCGTGGGTTCCCTCCGGGTACTCCGGCTTCCTCCCACTTCCAAAGACATGCACCTGGGGATAGGTTGATTGGCAACACTAAATTGGCCCTAGTGTGTGAATGTGAGTGTGAATGTTGTCTGTCTATCTGTGTTGGCCCTGCGATGAGGTGGCGACTTGTCCAGGGTGTACCCTGCCTTCCGCCCGATTGTAGCTGAGATAGGCGCCAGCGCCCCCCGCAACCCCAAAAGGGAATAAGCGGTAGAAAATGGATGGATGGATATGCTAAAGGTTTTAAGTGTTGTACGTGCAAACAAATGTTTTAAATTAGATTTTCCTCTAAGGTTATATTTCTCCTCTTTAGTTGAGAAGAATTGTTGTACATTCTTTGGTAGCAGGTTATAATTTGCTTTGTACATCATTTTAGCTGTTTGCAATATTACCAAATCATCGAGCTTTAATATTTTAGACTAAATAAATAAAGAGTTTGTATATTCTCTATATCCAACATTATATATTATTCTAATTGATCTTTTTTGTAACACAGTTAATGAATGTAGCGCACATTTGTAATTATTTCCCCATATTTCTGCACAATAACTCACATATGGTAACACTAGCGGGCAGTAGAAAATATAAAGTGATTTTTGGCACAGGATGTATTTTGCTTTATTCATTATTGAAATGTTTTTTGCCACCTTATGTTGTATGTTTTGTATATGAGATTTCCAGTTCATTCTATCATCTATTATTACTCCCAAAAATCTGTTTTCTTTTACCCTTTCAATATCTACCCCGTCTATTTGTATTCGTGTCTGATGCTCTTTTCTACTGTTACCAAATATCATTATTTCAGTTTTACTAAGATTCAAAGATAGTCTGTTTTTATCAAACCATTTTTCAAATGTGTTCATTTCTTCCATTATTAATTGTAATATCTTCTGTGTGTTCTCTCCTGAACCGAAAGCAGTTGTGTCATCTGCAAATAAAACTAACTTCAAGTCTTTTGTAACCTTACAAATGTCGTTTATATAAAGATTAAACAATCTTGGTCCCAGTATTGATCCCTGGGGTACACCAAATGATATATTCCAACCGTGTTGACATATTTTCACCATCTTCACATATTGCTTCCTATTGGCCAAGTAGCTTCTTACCCAGTTCAATACCAAACCTCTGATGCCATATCGTTTTAGTTTTTGTATTAAAATATCATGATTAAATGTGTCAAATGCTTTTGTTAAATCCATGAATAGTGCGGCTGCACATTCTTTACCTTCTATTGCAATGGTAATTTCCTCTGTTATTTTGATTAATGCCATTGATGTTGAAATATTTGCTCTAAATCCAAATTGATTCTCCACAAGCGTCCCACTTTTGCTGATAAATTTATCTAATCGGCTATTGAATACTTTTTCCATGATTTTGGAGAATTGTGGAAGTAATAAAACTGGTCTGTAGTTAGTGAACCGGTGTATGTCTCCATTCTTATGAAGTGGTACAACTTTTGCAATTTTCATTTTGTCAGGGAATTTGCCAGTTAGAAATGATACGTTACTGATATATGTAAGTGGTTCTGAAATGTTGTCTATAACCTTTATTTATCGTTACCATATCTATTCCATGACAGTCGATTGAGGTCTTGGATTTACAATTTTTTTTACAATTTTGATTACTTCTTCTTTTGTCACCTTCTTAAGAAACATGGAATTGGGATTTCTGTCTATGAGCTCACTCAAGTTCTCAACTGACCCATCATCTACATTTGGAATTCTTTGTTCCAGATTTTTTCCGATATCAACAAAGTAATCATTTAAACATTCAACTATTTGGTTCATATTGTCATTTTTTGTATTTCCATCTAGAAAGCACTAGGGGTAATCTTACTTAGCACCATCTTTTATGATGCTATTTAGGATGCCTCATGTTGCTCTCATGTTGTTTCTGTTCTTGTTTAATAATTGACTGTAGTATTCCCTCTTAGATATTCGTAATATACCAGTTAGCTTGTTTTTATATTTCTTTTACTTATTTTCTGCCTCTATAGATCTCTGTGTTATAAGTGTTCGATATATTGTTTTTTTTTTTGTGACAAGCATTTCTCAGTCCTTTTGTCATCCATGGTTGGTTGTTTTTCTTTTGCTTCTTTCTAAGTTCTTTCCAAGGACAATTTTTTATCATAGAGTGTTAGAAAGGTGTTGAAAAAATTCCCATATGCATCATCTACATCATCTTCATTGTATAGATTGTCCCAAGTTTGTTTCCTCAGATCCTCCTATTCACTTAAATATGATTACAAATCTATTAATTTTCCTTTACTCAAGAGTATAAAGTAGAGATTAGCTACATACACGAAGGAGTATCATCATACTATTATGGTTATATTATTAGTAGTGCATCTCCTGAAAGTTAAGTCCCCCTGTACTTTCAAAAACTTTTAACGTCTCTGTCTGTAACTTTCACCAAGAGTCCTTGAACGTACTACAGTTATGTGCAATGAGATGCAAAAGTGATACTTGTAGATAACTTTCTCATCTACTGCCATGGATACATGTATTATATTGGTGCCTTTCTTCGATCATCTTGTTCCTGCAAAACAAATAGCCAATCAATGCACTTCCCCCTCCTGTGTTTGCAGTTCACGTGGTCGACCTCCAAGTGAAGCTGAACTCTGCCCTGAGGCTGACCGAGGAAGACCTTGCGGTGCTGGTGAAAACCGATGTGAGAAGTACACGGTAAAGCAGCATCGCAACTTTTTCTAATGGGACTGTTTTTTTGTTGTCAGTTTTTCACCTCGTTGCTCCGAATGGGACTTCCTGAAAACATCAAGGTCCGTCTGAACAGGGTCATCAAACCGGATCCCCATTTGCAAATATCATAATGATTAATGGATGCATGACACCATTCATTTGTGAAATTACTTTCTTGCAAATAAAAAAGTGCTTGGATGTAAATGGAAGGGCTTGTTCTTTGTTAGTTGGGATCATTTACTTTTGATCTCAAAATGTATTAAACATGGTAGTTGTGATAACAATTACTGCTGTCAATCACATTTTTATTCCGACTAATTATGAGGTTTCATTGCTGGGGCATGTGTCCACTAAGTCATCAGCAAGTGCCCCATTGTTCATCCACTCACCGACCTAGACCTCCAATACTCACACCACAGATATACATATATATTTATACATATATCAAAGATAAAATGCCAATGATTGTCACGGAGGGTGCTGGAGCCTACAGTATATCAGCTGCATTTGGGCCGAAGGTGGAGTACATATATATATATATATATATATATATATATATATATATATATATATATATACACACACACACATTTTCTACCGCTTATTCCCTTTTGGGGTCGCAGGGGGCGCTGGCGCCTATCTCAGCTACAATCGGGCAGAAGGCAGAGTACAACCTGGACAAGTCGCCACCTTATCACAGGGCCAACACAGATAGACAGACAACATTCACACTCACATTCACACACTAGTGCCAATTTTAGTGTTGCCAATCAACCTATCCCCAGGTGCATGTCTTTGGAAGTGGGAGGAAGCCGGAGTACCCGGAGGGAACCCACGCATTTACGGGGAGAACATGCAAACTCCACACAGAAAGGGATTGAACCCAGGACTGCAGGACCTTCGCATTGTGAGGCAGACACACTAACCCCTCTCCCACCGTGAAGCCTTATATATATATATATATATATATATATATATATATATATATATATATATATATATATATATATATATATATATATATATATATATATATGTATATATATATATATATATATATATATAAATATATACATATATATATATATATATATATATATATATATATATATATATATATATATATATATATATATATATATATATATATATATATATATATATATATATATAGGGCCATTTTTCTACCGGTGCCATACAATGATTTGTACATTTTAAAGTAAATCATAACTTAATCAATGTTCATGCGGTTTACTTTTTAGACAACGTAAAAACATGTGCTACTTAAAGATAACGTTTTGTTTTTGTATCGATAAAATTCCTACCTATGAAAGATTATTGCTAGTGTCCTTTATTCAACCCCAAACAGTAGGCACGGAGCTAAAAGGGGCGCCGCGTATCAAGTGACGTCAATTGCTACTCCGATACAGTAAGTGTCGGTAAACAAGTTTCGAGTCATGACTGCAACCCGCCGTTACAACAAAAGAAGAAGAAGCCGAATCAGCTTCCGGTTCTCATTTCCAGGTTGTCCTTTCGCAAGGCTGGTGTTGTGTTTACAAGCAATTCGTGTGAGTAATTGTGCCTAAAAAGAAGCCTGAATATGAATCCTGTCTTAAGCAAGGTAATTATGTACTTTTGGGGCAAATGATGATATTATTTCATTAAAGACATCCTTCACGTAACTTGTCCTTAGCGATGCTGCTATAGCGCACTTTGCAGGACTTAACTGTGTCTCACACAAACACTTTTACTATTAAACACTATTTAATTCTCATTAAACATACAGTACATTGTTATAATATGTAATATAATGTTATAACGGCGTTTAGGTACATTAAAACGTCAAACTGTTACCTTGACCTTTACAAACACTGACCTCCTTTGGCCGTGTAGTTCATTACAAGTCCACAGAACTGCACACATTCTAATTTTTCATGTTATCCATCTATCCGTTTTTATACCGCTTGTCCCTTTCTGGGTGGCGGGGGGTGCTGGTGTCTATCTCAGCTGCATTCTATTTATTGTAATATGTTTTTGGTTTTAATTAGCAGGTACTTAGGCAAGCGACGTTGCTCTGCAGGTAAGTACACCATGTTGCAGTCTGTAAAACTTTTGTTTTTTTTTCTCGAGTAAATTATTTACCCTTGTTGTTTGTCTTGAAAGGACTCAGAAACGCACCCACCAGCTACCTGTTTGGGGTAAGATAGTATTTAGAACAGTGGTTCTTAACCATGAATTGATTAACGTGGACCCCGATTTAAACAAGTTGTAAAACTTATTCGGATGTTACCATTTAGTGGTCAATTGTACGGAATATGTACTGTACTGTGCAATCTACTAATACAAGTTTCAATCAATCAATCAATGGAGGTACCGAACCCCACCAGTTTTATATCTGCATTCACCAAACCCTTCTTTAGTGAAATATTTAATGTTTTTTATTTATTATTCGAGGCAAAGTTACACGTTTTTTACTGGTGCACAAAATGAACCATGCATGAACATCACCTTGTTCAAAGAACAAAACCAACACAGTGCATGAACTCTCAAAAAATTACACACCTGCGAATCAGATGGAAAATTAGAAGGAACATTGTTTGGGGGTATCCTCGTACGCTGATAAGGAGAAGTTTTTATTTACAAGATGAGTCGGGTGTGTCTTGACCTCCGCGGCGGAGGCTCCACCGAACCCCTGAGGCCAACTCACCAAACCCCGAGGGTTCAATCGAACCCAGGTTAAGAACCACTGATTTAGAAGCTAGTGGTGTTCCAGTTGACAAGGTTTTATAACCTTTTCCTGTGGCCTGCAGGTGGTGTTGCTTGTACACAGGAGAGACAATACAAAGGCTCCTCAACAGAAGGCATCGGCAGATGGAAGCATCTTTTACCTAAAGAAGTGGTAAGAAAACAGGCAGTCATCATCATTAAAGCTGAAAAGCGCCTCTCAACTTCTGAATGTCTCCTAATGATGGTCAGCCAAAGAAGAAGTATGTTAAACATCAGATGCAGAGCATCACTGCTGCCACCAGCACGGCATATGGGACTCTGAACGTCAACGTTTCGGGCTACAACATGACGACGGTTGAACACTACAGCCAGTACATCCACAACCTATGCATTTGGCTTGGCATCAGCGTGGCAGAGAGGTGACTTGAATGCTCGTGATTTTCAAAACAAAATAACATTTATCCCCTGAAGGCCAAGTTTTTAAGATATGAACTCTTGCTCAGCTATGCACTACCAACACAAACCACTGAGGTGATGCTGATGCAAGAGCGCGGCGCCAAGATGTACGTGGACTCGATTCTAAAGAGCCACAAACGTGTCATTCAGGTGAGTTGAACTGGATTGTTTTGTCTTGGAGCTCTGTAATGGGTGACATGCAGGCAAAGTTGGGTGTCAATAAAGTGCCTTCCTAGTACATGCCACAGCTGTTGTCCTTCCTTCATGTTGAGCTTTGACCACATCAGTGGTCATCTTTAGAAGAACCTTGGTTACGATATTGTGAAAATATTTGATTCATCTTATGTTTATGTTGTTTTTTGTTAGAGAAGTTCATGATACTGTCTCTATAAGAGAATGCCTCTTGTGCACACCAGCACACTTGAAAGCTAATGAAAGATTTTGCCACACAGTTGTCAAATAAAAGTATTTAAATTATTTACACCTGAGACATTATCTAATTTAAAAACGACTAAGAGTTTATTTATTTATCATGTGAACACAGTTGAGCAGCCTGGAGGCGAGTATGTGCCCCATTATGATGAACGTGCTACTGAAAAACCTGCCGGAAGGGGTCCAACTAACAGTGAAGGAGGTTAGTCCCCTTTGAAAGACAACTTTTCCCTTCATAATGGTGTGTAATTGTCTTCATTTTTTGTCCCCTCTCAGCATACCGAGGCTGACTACCAAGCCCGCTTCAAGTCTCGTCCAGATCTGGATAGTCTTTTAGCTCGGATTAGGCAATAGGCAGCTTGCGTCTAAGATTTTCTTGTTATATAATACGATGTCTGTTGTTTCCAGGTCCATTTTTTTAAAATTGTTGGCTACGGATAAACTTATATTTATCACAAATTAAAGAGGTCCTATTATGCAAAACCAACGTTTGTTATCTGTTTTGGTGTATTTGGGTCCCTTTCAAGTCCTTAAAATGTGAAATCAAACCATGGAGGCATGTCCGAGAGATTTAACAATCTTGCCTTCTTCCAGTCTTGCTCCATACAAGCTATTTGGAATTTGAGACTCAAGTGATGTATTTTGCTTTCCGTCAGCCAACATCTCCATGCATGGTAGAGGCTTACCCAAAGAGCTTTGCGCGATTCCGCCATTTGTATTCATTTGTAGTCACTCAGTTCCTAGTTTCTTGTTGTGGGGCAGACTGGCTTGTACATGCACATGTGTCCTCCACTGTTGCCATTTTTTAAATAAAAAGTAGCTTATAGTTCTAACTTACATATACTGTATGTCAGTAGACTCGATATGAAAGTGCTAAAAACTACAACATGGCTGGCATGGTGCAGGCACCCTACAGTAAAAGGGGGTTTGGCCCGTAGGAAGACTTCAGCATGTAAAAAAGTACGGCCACAAAAGGGTGCATCCTAAAGAGACAGCCAGAAAGCGGTTTTAAGATGGTCTACAACAGTGGTCCCCAGCCACCGGGCTGGTATCGGGCTGCTGAAGAAATTTTTTATAAATGTTTTTGTTATTGTAATTTTTATTTTTTTTATTTTATTAAATCAATATAAAAATCACAAGATACACTTACAATTAGTGCACCAACCCAAAAAAAATCCCTTTTTCATGACAAATTATCAACCGTTGACCGGTCCGCAGCTACAAAAAGGTTGGGGACCACCGGTCTATAAAACCAATCAATCAATCAATATTCATTTATATAGCCCTAAATCACAAATGTCTCAAAGGACTGTACAAACCATTACGACTACGACATCCTCGGAAGAACTCACATAAGGGCAAGGAAAACTCACACCCAGTGGGCAGGGAGAATTCACACCCAGTGGGACGCCAGTGACAATGCTGACTATGAGAAACCTTGGAGAGGACCTCAGAAGTGGGCAACCCCCCCCCCCCCTCTAGGGGACCGAAAGCAATGGATGTCGAGCGGGTCTAACATGATACTGTGAAAGTTCAATCCATAGTGGCTCCAACACAGCCGCGAGAGTAAAGTTCAAAGCGGATCCAAGACAGCAGCGAGAGTCCCGTCCACAGGAAACCATCCCAAGCAGTGGCGGATCAGCAGCGTAGAGATGTCCCCAACCGATACACAGGCGAGCGGTCCATCCTGGGTCCCGACGAGTGGTCCATCCTGGGTCTTGACTTTGGACAGCCGGTACTTCATCCATGGTCATCGGACCGGACCCCCTCCACAAGGGAGGGGGGGACAGAGGAGAAAAAGAAAAGAAGCGGCAGATCAACTGGTCTAAAAAGGAGGTCTATTTAAAGGCTAGAGTATACAAATGAGTTTTAAGGTGAGACTTAAATGCTTTTACTGAGGTAGCATCTCGAACTGTTACCCGGAGGGCATTCCTGAGTACTGGAGCCCGAATGTAAAACGCTCTGTAGCCTGCAGACTTTTTTTTGGGCTTTAGTAGTCACTAATAAGCCGGAGTCTTTTGAACGCAGATTTCTTGCCGGGACATATGGTACAATACAATCCATGCAACATTTTGGCTGAAGAACCACCTTGACTCTAAAGGCTTAGTGGCCACATGCCTGGACAGCACCTTTTAGCTCTTATTTCCAAAACTGTGTACACTACTGAATTGGGGTCTTATGGCCCCTTATGTGGACACGTATACTGCCATCTGGTGGTGTCAGTAGAGTATAACATACAATGGAATTTGGAAAAAAAAATTTAAAATAAGAATTAGCATGTCACTACACATGAAGCACACATTTGTGTACTCATGGACTTAGTACAAGATATAAAAAAAATATGCTTACTTTTTATTCTATATTGGGTCCAATATCCGAAATAGCAAAGATAAATTTAAAAAAAGCATGTAAACAAACAGCTTGGGCCTTGTTAATGTGGCCCACAACGATGTTTTGTAAATGAAGCAAAGCAACTGGTTCATGGAAGGAAAACATGAATTCCAACATGTCATGTTATATTGTAAAGCAGAAACGGGTCCGGATGGCAGTTTTCCCAAAATAATAATGACCCCAAAGACACCTCCAAGATGTCTTGCTGAGGAAGGACAAGGTGATGGAGTGGCCATGTCTCCTCCAGACCTCAACCCAATTATTTGGGCCACCCTCAAGTGCAATGAAGGAATGTAAAAGACTGCAAGGTGTCTAACGGCGTGGCAAAGTTGGTAGAGTGGCTCCTCCAGCTATCTGAGGGTTAGTGGTTCAATCCCCATCTTCTACCATCCTAGTCACGTCCGTTGTGTCCTTGGGCAAGGCACTTCACCCTTGCTCCTGATGGGTCCTGGTGAGCGCCTTGCATGGCAGCTCCCGCCGTCAGTGTGTGAATGTGTGTGTGAATGGGCGAATGTGGAAATACTGTTAAAGCGCTTTGGGCTCCTTAGAAAGGGGTAGAAAAGCGCTATACAAGTACAACCCATTTACTATTTAACATCCAACTGAGAGGAGTGGGAGATGATGCCAGTAACAAAGTGCAGCTTTGGTAAGTTGCATGTCCAAAAAGATTAAGGCAGTGCTAGATAATGATGCTTACATGAAATAACATTTCAGAAAACATTTTTTTTCTTTGGTTTCCTTCAATGAACTGCACCTCATTCCATGCAGCCCCAAACTGTGACGCTATGCTAACTGTAAACAAGACATAATTACCTTGCAACTCACTTGTGTTGCCAACTACTTAGATCAATCTCTCTCTAAATGTACTTGAGTACTACTTCAACTCACAACTTAATTTAATCTGTGACGAAGCCCTTAACGCAAAACACTTTAAAATTTCAAATCACCGTCTCCCATTTAAATGAAGTAATATCAATTTATTTGGTGCTTGCCCCCCCATAACAGCACACTTTTGACATGGAACTTACCATTTGAAAAGAAAAACTTTTAGGTAATAGATATTATATAAAAACAAAAAAATACAATGTACTGCTAACAACTACGGTACTTTTATGATGTGATGTAACAATGTACACGGAGTGGACTTCTATGGTATTGCCTTACATCTGTTTCTCCGTCAAACACACCATCAGCAGCTTTTCTACATTTTCATGGATATATATCAGCCGGTTAGTCATTATTTTAACATTCTTGGCTGGCGTTCAGTATGATGCAAACTAGCAGTGATATGATCGAGTTGCTTTGCCAAGTTGGCGACATGTTTTTGATGATTTATTTCTTTAACTCATTGATTACTGTCCTCTTCTTTGTCCCACCAGTGTCCTGTACTCTCACATTCTTCCATTCCATGCTTGGAAAACAAAGTTTTGTCCATCTCTTTCTCTAGCTATACGATAAGGCTAGCGAATAAGACCCAACGTTATGGGCAGAGATGCTTAGAACTTAAAGCATAACACTTGGCTGAGAGACAGCTCCTATCTCAAAACATGTTTATCTTGGGTTGCTCTCAAGATGAGGTCTGTACACAGATGCATCTCATGTAAATCCAAGTTCACTTTCTACATAACTGCCAACAGCATTGATAAGTTGATCAAGATGAATGGTTTGACATCGTAATGAGTACATTTTGACGCCCATACCCAAAAGACAGCTCTAAAACTGGTGCTTTGGCCTGTTAAAATAACCTACACAGTGATTATGAAGTGTTAGGATGGTGTCAATTATTCACTGATTGAAGTTGATCATTACCTCGCTCATATTGTATTCAGGAAGTTGAGTTTGGCGCCTGGCCTGTGTGTGTGTGTGTGTGTGTGTGTGTGTGTGTGTGTGTGTGTGTGTGTGTGTGTGTGTGTGTGTGTGTGTGTGTGTGTGTGTGTGTGTGTGTGTGTGAGAGAGAGAGAGAGAAAGAGACATTTGATGCATTTTCCGTCTTTTGTCGTCATCTTTAGCACATTTAGTGTGGACCACCAACGTTGTTGTGCGTGTGTGTGTGTGTGTGTGTGTGTGTGTGTGTGTGTGTGTGTGTGTGTGTGTGTGTGTGTGTGAGTGTGTGCGTGCGCGCTCATCTCAGCCAGATAAAGAGAAGTGAAAGTTGCAAATGATGTGCAGCTTCTTGGCAACCCAATCAGGTTTAGTTTCAGGATGGAGTAGATTTCATATTAACTGTCGTGTTTTTCTTGCCGCGTACTGAAAAAAAGTTGTGGTAATGTGAGATGTGTGGTGCTCAATCTGCTGTGTGTGTGTGGTTTTGTGCACGCAGAGGGAGTGAGAGCTCCACACACAACTCAGGAAAGTCGTAGGCAAGTGTTGATTATCATTCAATGTTATGCGAATACCATCCTAATTGACAAACTTTGCACAGATTTCTGTCTTTGAAGGTGTAAATCTGACATGTTTCAATGAAGAAATTCAACACATTTGACAGTTGACCCTGTGTAAACCTCATGTGTAGTTACAGTGGCAGCACTTGCTCACACCCTTCTGTAGTTCACGCGTCGCCTCCTCCTCTGCATTTCCTCAACCCTACACTTTCACACTCACTTTGTGCACCGTGACCAACAGGACAACAATAAAGGTGAGAGAAAGCCTTTGTTTTTTGATTAATCTTTTTTTTAGCGCGATGCTTTGACTTTTTCCAAAGTCCTCAAAGTATAATGGTCTTTAACACTCCAGAGGCATTTTAATTTTAAAAATAGGACATACAACCCCGTCAGTTTTTGAAGGGCATTAAACATTTTTGATTCATATTTTTAAAACTTTTTTTTCTTAAAATTTGTCAAACTATTTTGTTCACCCTATTGAAGGCCTTTTGATTACATTTCATAAATTTAGATGAATAAAAGGCTAATGTTACCCAACTTTATACTCAATTGACCAAAAACCTTTCAAGGGGTTAACATAATTTATAAATACAAATACATGTTTCGAATTTTTGTTTAAAGTTGATTGAAGAGATTTGAGCCAAAAAAAAGGAATTCATTTTTTTAATGCCCTTTGAGAAATGTGGTATTATCTGATAACAACCAGGCTATCGAACACCTGTGAAAGGGTTTGATATTCTTAAATTTAACACGAAAAAACGCATGTACAATTGAGTAACCCAACAAAAGTTATGTCCAAAAGAACAAAAGTCAGCCTTCCTCTCCTGAGGGTTAAATTATGAGCAAAATTGTTGATTAGCTCGACTCTTCTCTTTCAAATTTTAAAAATACTTTGTTTGCTAATAATTTTTACAAGGAATATATATTTTTTTAATTTCGGAATAACCTAATTTGCTTAGACAGTGAATTATTATAGTGAAGTTCACTTTGGTGTCAGTAGCTGTTAGCGCCTAGCAACTTCGGTCTCTATTATAGGTAGCAATAATGATCATTTTATTTGTGTGAAACATTTTTTTATATTATTTGAATTACCCAGTCCCTTTTGTACTCCAAAAGGAACTGGATAATTGTTTTGTCCTCAAAATTCTACACGAAACACTCCATAACGACAATTAAAAAATGTACAGAGACATCCTGTCGGAAAACCAACGTTCCCATTCAACTTGATGGAGCCTGAGAGGTGCTGCAATGAGGAATTGGCGAAACTGCCCAAAGATAGGTGTGCTAAGCGGGTGGCATCGTATTCAAAAAGACTTAAGGCTGTCATTGCTGCCAAAGGTGCATCAAGAATGTATAGAGCAAGGGCTGTGAATATATCAGTAGTGTGCCGTCAGGGCCAGCAAGGCCTTCTCTGCTGGCCTTACATAACCAGAAATCATGATCATAATTAAAGATATGTCATTTTTGATTTACTTTCCCTTAATATCTAAAAGTATTCACATTTTCTTCATGTCTTATTATTAAAGTTAAAGTACCAATGATTGTCACACACACACACCAGGTGTGGGGAAATTTGTCCTCTGCATTTGACCCATCCCCTTGTTCACCTCCTGGGAGGTGAGGGGAGTAGTGAGCAGCAGCGGTAGCCGCGCTCAGGAATCATTTTGGTCATTTAACTTCCAATTCCAACCCTTGATGCTGAGTGCCAAGCAGAGAGGTACTGGGTCCCATTTTTATTGTCTTTGGTATGACTCAGCCAGGGTTTGAACTCACAACCTACCGATCTGAGGGCGGAGACTCTTACCACTAGGCCAAGGAGTAGAATATTATGCTCATTCCAGTGCTGTTGTTTTTAGGTTATGAGAGTTTTTATCCAATCAGAATTTAGCTAGCTTATGTTACTAGGTTGTACAAAATTTTCTCGGGGCCTTCAGAATCAACAATATCTGTGCACTGTTAGTGAACGGGCACACACAGTTGATTGATAATTGCGATAGCCAATCAGATCACGAGTTGTTGACAGTAGCCTATATAGGTAGCCTGATGTTAACGAGACTGTGATTGGATACTCACTTGTCATTCCAAAGTGAGTATCCAATCACAAGTTGCAATTTAGCAGGAAGCTAAATTGTTAAGCTAAAGTGTTGCGCCGTAGCAACACCGCGCTAGCAGAGAAATCACCAATACTCACTTTTTTAACCCACTTAGAAGGACAACAAAATGTTGATTGGGTGGCAGATATACGTATACAAACCCCGTTTCCATATGAGTTGGGAAATTGTGTTAGGTGTACATATGAACGGAATACAATGATTTGCAAATCATTTTCAACCCATATTCAAATGAATGCACTTATAAGACAAGGTATTTGATGTTCAAACTCATTAACTTAATTTTTTTTTGCAAATAATAATTTACTTAGAATTTCATGGCTGCACCACGTGCCAAAGTAGTTGAGAACGGACATGTTCACCACTGTGTTACATCACCTTTTCTTTTAACAACACTCAATAAACGTTTGTGAACTGAGGAAACTAATTGTTGAAGCTTTGAAAGTAGAATTCTTTCCCATTTTTGTTTTATGTAGAGCTTCAGTCGTTCAACAGTCCGGGGTCTCCGTTGTCGTATTTTACGCTTCATAATGTGCCACACATTTTCGATGGCAGACAGGTCTGGACTGCAGGCGGGCCAGGAAAGTACCCGCACTCTTTTTTTTTTTTTTACGAAGCCACGCTGTTGTAACACTTGTCTTGCTGAAATAAGCAGGGGCGTCCATGATAACGTTGCTTGGATGACAACATATGATGCTCCAAAACCTGTATGGACCTTTCAGCATTAATGGTGCCTTCACAGATGTGTAAGTTACCCATGACTTGGGCACTAATACACCCCCATACCATCACTGATGCTGGCTTTTGAACTTTGCGCCTATAACAATCCGAATGGTTATTTTCCTCTTTGTTCTGGAGGACACCACGTCCAAAGTTTCCAAATATAATTTGAAATGTGGACTCGTCAGACCACAGAGCATCTTTCTACTTTGCATCAGTCCATCTTAGGTGAGCTCGGGCCCAGCCAAGCCGGCGGCGTTTCAGGATATTGTTGATAAATGGGTTTAGCTTTGCATAGTAGAGTTTTAACTTGCACTTACAGATGTAGCGACCAACTGTAGTTACTGACAGCGGTTTTATGAAGTGTTCCTGAGCCCATGTGGTGATGTCCTTTACACACTGATGTCAGTGCAGTGATTTCTCCAGATTCTCTGAACTTTTTGATGATTTTATGGACTGTATATGGTAAAATACCTAAATTCCTTGCAATAGCTCGTTGAGAAATGTTGTTCTAAAACTGTTCGACAATTCGCTTACAAATTGGTGACCCTCACCCCATAATTGTTTGTGAATTACTTAGCATTTCATGGAAGCTGTTTTTATACCCAATCATGGCACCCACCTGTTCCCAATTAGCCTGCACACCTGTGGGATGTTCCAAATAAGTTCTTTGATGAGCATTCCTCAACTTTATCAGTATTTATTGCCAACTTCTTCGTCACGTGTGGCTGGCATCAAATTCTAAAGTTAATGATTGTTTGCAAAAACATTTTTTTTTTATCAGTTTGAACATCAAATATGTTGTCTTTGTAGCAGATTCAACTGAATATGGGTTGAAAATGATTTGCAAATCATTGTATTCCTTTTATATCCATCCATCCATTTTCTACCGCTTATTCCCTTTTGGGGTCGCGGGGTGCGCTGACGCCTATCTCAGCTACAATCGGGCGGAAGGCGGCGTACACCCTGGACAAGTCGCCACCTCATCGCAGGGCATTCCTTTTATATTTACACCTAACACAATTTCCCAACTCATATGGAAACGGGGTTTGTATTTGCAAGGCCATATTCAAGAAGGATATTTTACGAGAAATTAAATCTTGTGAGACGACATCAGCCAACCCCAGTCTCGAAAGGGGGAAATGTCCGCCACTTCCACTCAAATTTCCGACTACGAGCGCTACCTCTGGCTTATACGGCTTTGAATGGTTGTCAGTTCAAATATTTTATTTCTTTATTTTTTTCACGTTTAATGCTTTTTTTTTTTACAATTTTAATTTTGACAGTACCACATGTGATTTGTTTTAATTGCTGATGTGGGTTTATGGATTTTTAAATGCTCCAGAAAATGACCTGTTTTGTACACTGTTGAGGTGATTTCAATGCACAGTAGGGCGTAAATGTGTTTCTGTATAGTATTTCTCCAGCAATGGTCATGTGGTGACATAAATTATGGTATTTTCAGAGGTAATCATTGAAGTTGTACATCACTGAAGGCTTAAGTGGGAAACGCACGGCCCGCCATTGGAATATGTACATGTGATTTCTTTGTTTTTGTATTTTCAATACATTTGCAAACAATTATTTAAAAACCTTTGAACATTGTAATTATGGGGTATTGTCTGTAGAATTTTGAGGCCAAAAATGAATTTGTCATATTTTAGAATAAGGCTGTAACATAACAAAATGTGGAAAAAGTGAAATGTTGTGAATACTTTCCAGATGCACTGTATGTAGATGTTGTAGCTACTCCTGGCGTCACTACTGTGCTTGCCAGCAGCATTTGATCTCCTCATGTTATCAAGCAATTACTAAGGATGATCATTTTACTGCTTTAATGGTGACAACTACCAGGTGTCAGTTACTATATGTTGAGTCATCAAGCCGCTAATCAAGTCAGGTAAAGGTTTAGTTGCTAGTGGTTAAATAAGTAACTATTGAGGGCTAAAAAAAAAAAAAAGTTGTGTTTCTGCTTCACATAGAACCAGTAAACTCATTGTTTGTCCCGACAGCTCAGCTAGAATCCCGTGTCTACTGACGACCTCCAGCAATGGGATGACGTTGTGATGAGCCAGGATGAGCGCCGAGCCCCTCTTGAAGGAGACGCTGATCAAGCGTTCGCAGCAAAAGAGGAGGACATCTCCGCTCAACTACAAGGAGAGGCTGTTTGTCCTCACCAAGAGCAGCCTAAGCTACTATGACGGCAAGGCAGAGGTCATGACCTTTTCTTTATTTCACAGTCACATACATAAAGAGTAGTAGCTCAACTTACGAGCTTAATTGGTTCTGTTACGGCGCTCTTGAATCAAAACACATGTATCTCAACTCGACGGCACCCATTGAAATAATGTGGAATCAATTTCATCAGTTCCAAGAACAGCACGATTTTAACATGTAGCATTCCCTTTAAAAAGAAATACAAAATATTGTGTAAAACTAATACAATAGAATTAACTACCGTATTTTTCGGATTATAGATAGTAGTTTTTTTTATAGTTTTGCCGGGGGTGCGACATATACTCCGGAGCGATTTATGCGTGAAATTATTAACACATTACCGTAAAATATTAAATAATATTATTTATCTCATTCGCAGAAGAGACCAAGAAAATGTCAGGAATCGTCACACACACGTCAACCAATAAGAATTCGGTGGGGGAGGGTCATGGCAGAAGTGCATTGTGGGTCATGGGATGCTAACTGCTATATGCTATATGCTACTGCCGTAGCTATTAAAATGGATCATTTCAACGTTGGAGGTATTTTATAAAAAATGAGAAGGGCTGAACAAGAATGGCACCGAAAATGAAATCATGTACTGCAGATTACAAGCTGGACATAATGAAATATGCAGCAGAAAACGACAAGAGGAAGCGGTGCATACCTTTGGAGTTGGCAGAGTTGTTTAGAAGCGACATCGAGGAAGAAGATTTCATCGGATTTATCGATTAGGAGTGACAGATAATTTGGTAAACATATAGCATGTTCTATATGTTAAAGTTATTTGAATGACTCTTACCATAATATGTTAGGTTAACATACCAGGCACCTTCTCAATTGGTTATTTATGCGTCATATAACGTACACTTATTCAGCCTGTTGTTCACTATTCTTTATTTATTTTAAGTTGCCTTTCAAATAAATTTCCCCCCAAAATGCGACTTATACTGCAGTGCGACGTATATATGTTTTTTTCCTTCTTTATTATGCATTTTCGGCCGGTGCGACGTATACTCCGGAGCGATTTATAATCCGAAAAATACGGTACTCACAACTACGGTATAGTTTTATAAAGGAGTGTAATAGTAATTTACAGGACTTACCTTGGACTTACACGACATCTCCTTCTAGCTGCTTCTTCGTCAAATACACCATCAGCAGCCTCTTCGTATTTCAATGGATACATTTCCATTGTTTGGAAATTATTCAGACATTCTTAGCTGGTGTTATACTTGTTCTGCTTCAGTATGGCGCAGAAGATCAGTGATACGCTCAAATTTAGCTGCATGTTTCTGATTATTTTATAGTCGTGGATATCGTAATTTATTTTTCCCAGCATTGCTCTTCACACCCACTTTCTTCGCTCTTATGATTGGAAAACAAAGTAATGTCCATCCCTAAACCAGATGTTTTTTTGGGCGGATTTTACGTGGTTCTCTGTGACATTTTCTAATCTACACCAACTAATGGCGGGGATGTTCGGAACTCAAACATTTGCTCGTGGACAGCAGTCAGCTCTTTTTTTCCCCAAACAATCTTAAGTTGAGGTACCAGTGGATGAGCGATGACCTACCTGAACCTTAAGTTGTCTTTTGCAGAAAAAGTATTGCAGAGGCTCCATTCAGCTGAGTCGCATCAGGTGTGCGGAGATCGTCAAAGACGTTGGGGGGATCAACCCCTGCCATTTTAAATACCCCTTCCAGGTACGCAGAATCACAAGGCAAAAAAGGCTAAAAGGCAGCTTATGTAAACTCATAAAATGTACGTGTGCATAGGTTGTGCACGACACCAACACACTCTATGTGTTCACACCGAGCCAGGAGAGCAGGACGTTATGGATTCAGCACATTAAAGAGGGTCAGTTTGCTTTAACCATCAGGTGGTGCCAACACAGCTACAGCGCATACCTGTGTGTGCGTGCGTGTGTGCGTGCGTGCGTGTGTGTGCGTGTGCGTGTGTGCGTGTGCGTGTGCGTGTGCGTGTGTGTGTGTGTGTGTGTGTGTGTGTGTGTGTGTGTGTGTGTGTGTGTGTGTGTGTGTGTGTGTGTGTGTGCGTGCGTGCGTGCGCGTGCGTGTGCGTGTGTGTGCGCGCGCCCTCAGAGATCCGAGACAACCAGGAGATCCTGACCAAGTTCCACCCTCAGTTCTGGTGTGAGGGGGCGTGGCTCTGCTGCCGCCAGGAGGAGAAGCAGGCCCCTGGTTGCGAGGAGTACAACCTTTTCGGAGATGGTGCGGATACGTGCGTTTTTTTAAGTGTTGCACAAAAAAGTTCAGAGGTCAAACGGTCATTGCAATGCTGTTGGTTTCTATTCCCCTTTTGTAGCTTCCAGGAAGCCGTTACCCCCGATTCCCGCAGAGGAAGGCAAAGATGGGAGGGTAACCTCTAATACACACACAAACGCACAGTCAGTGATGGGCAGCAACAAGCTACATGTGGCTCGGCTATGTATCTTAGCTACATTTACCAGTAGCTAAGTAGACAATTGTAGCTTGTAGCTTACATCAAAGCTACAAGCTACAAAGAGAGAAAAAGGACTGCGAATCAAGCCAAAAAAAAAAAGTGGAGAAAATGCAATGACCTGGATGAATGAGAACATCCATACATACGGAGAAAATCCATGATGATTGGTTGGTGTTCATATGATGAGTCACAATTGGCTAAAGTTAGGTCAAACTATTACTGACTGGCCAATCAGAGGCAAGATGAGGCGGGTCATCGAAACTACGAAGCAAAATCGTAACAGTTACATGACGAAAAGGGAGTCAGAGATAGAGGGACGCTTCAAGCTTACCACTCAAAAAAAAAGAAACATACTTGAAAAGTCAGAGGGATTCTTTCCCGCGGATTAGAAACCTTAGTTTGTAGTTGTTTACTCCGCAAACCAAAATCATAACTGCTCTCGTCATCTAAGATGTCCAACATACATTTAGGAACACACATTAAGGTGAACTGAGTTTAGTAAAAGTTTTACTGCACTTAACCATTACCAACTGTTCCCAAACAACACACAAGTCATTGTATTATGTTTTTTTTTGTCAATATATAGCTAGATGCTGTTTTTTTACTATGGGGCTGATAAAATGAATACAATTATAGGGGTGAGCCAAAGAAAATGCAAGGTAAAATAAATACATACAATGTGGTGCGGGGACCCTTATAGGTAGTTTTTATTGGGTCCATTCGTCCACTCTCGGGTACATTAACATTGCATGTCATACTGGGAATTATATATATATATATTAGGGCTGGGCAACGATTAAAAATGTTAATCGAAGTTAATCGCACTATTTCTGTGATTAATCGCGATTAACTGCATTGTATACGCAAAGCCCAATAATGAATTCAAAAGTAGTGTGTAGTGCACCTTTATTGGAATATTCCCCCACACGAACACAAGCGCCAAAACATTTGTTGTGCAAACACAATTTAAATCAGTCCTTGTTAAACAGTAGCAGTTAAATAGCATATTTTATGAAAATCAACTCAAAAAATGTAAATACAAACATTTAAG
>NC_084620.1:30303379-30308379 GCF_033978795.1 Nerophis ophidion | reverse complement strand
CTGTGTTTGTGTGTGCAAGTTGGTACAGCAAACATGTCAACAGGAACAAGGCGGAGGAGCTCCTGCGGAAAGAGGTGAGAATTCCCTCTTCTTTTAGTCGCCATCAGTTCAACAGCATGTTTCTTATTTTGAGTGTACCTGTCTCCTTTGCCCCCTGCAGGACAAAGAAGGCGCCTTCATCGTCAGGGAGTCTAGCACTCAGGGAACGTACACGGTATCGCTCTACACCAAGTCTGCGGCGGGGTAAGAGCGAGACTCCTGAAACGAGGGCACCTAATGGTTCACACAGAATGTCACATTTTTGGCGTTGGCCCACAGGAAGGGAGGCGCCGCCATTAAGCATTACCGCATCAGGGAAACCCGAGGCATGCCGAAACAGTTTTACCTGGCGGGGAAACATGTGTTTGACTCCATTGCTGAACTCATCAACTACCACCAACACAACGCAGCAGGTACACACTAAAACACTGTCATTACAGTGCTCAATAACACAACTTCTGTAAATGCTGTAATTATGGATTATTTGTTTGAACTGCAAAGAAGGCGGGGCATCAATTAGAAGCAGGCGATAGTTAGAGAGAGGCTAGTAAAATCCATCCGTCCATCCTTTTTCTACTACTTGTCCCGTTCGGGGTCGCAGGGAGTGCTGGAGCCTATCGCAGCTACATTCGGTAAAGTGTTTTTCCATCCATCCATCCATCCATCCATTTTCTACCTCTTATTCCCTTTTGGGGTCGCGGGGGGGGCGCTGGTGCCTATCTGAGCTACAATTGGGCGGAAGGCTTTACACCCTGGACAAGTCGCCATTTCATCGCAGTAAAGCGTTTTTCATTAAATTGATTTCAAGGGGACCTATGATAAAGTTTGTCATTCCTGACTTACAAACGTATAAATGTTACAATGTTGGATGCTTTTATTAAACAATGCCAACTGCAGTTTTGCAGTCTGGCTACGTTTTGACATCACAGCGAGGTGGACTACTTTATTTGAAAAATAGGTAAATATCAGCCAGAGAGGGCGGAGCTTCTCCACAGGCACTGAGGAAAGCCACACAATAAAGGATTTTCATATAAACTTGGGATGCGCATCATAACACCAGGAGTCAGTTGTTCAAAACATTTAATCTTGATCAAAATCATCCAAATTTTTAAATCCCATTTTTTTCTCCCCAGGTTCAGGTAATTTGTTTTACTTTTATGCTGGATTTTTCTCAGCAACATTAGATTGGATCAACCTGATCCAGATACAGTTTTCAAGATGGCCAAATTTGAATTACCACTGCTCTAAATGGGACAACAAATCACAATGTGGGGTCGCTATATAGTGTTTTTTTTATTTTGAGACAAAACACAAAAATACATCAAAAACATCCATTGAGGATTTCTTTTATAACCTCATCTGAGGCACAAAACTACTAAACAAATATACATTAAGAAATACATTGTGGATAATTTCATCACTGAAATTAATATACAGTGATTAGAATGAATATATTTTTGTTTGTCATTGAAATCTGTTTTCGGGGATTGTTTCATGGTTTTTAATTGTTTTCAAAATATTTTTTGGGATTTTTATTTTATTTGGACTAAACTACACTTAAAGGCTAATATGGTAACATTACTGCTTTATTTACTTTATCAGAGTAACGGTTAAGCAAGTCAAATGCAAAATATCAATAAAAGTGTATATTCACATAGGGCCTGATTTACTAAAGGTTTTTGGGTACTAAAACATGTGCAAACCAGATAACACATGCAAAGCTTATCTACTAAACGTGTACTGAGTGGGTTGCGTCTTTTAAGTGAGCAGAATAAGGCGTGCAATCCATTTTCCGTCTCTGTCTTCATTAATATGCAAAATATATTCTGATCATAAAACGCACACGACACTGGGAGGATGAGAGGCAAATACTATTATTTA
Organism: Nerophis ophidion; assembly: GCF_033978795.1. Classification (NCBI taxonomy): domain Eukaryota; kingdom Metazoa; phylum Chordata; class Actinopteri; order Syngnathiformes; family Syngnathidae; genus Nerophis; species Nerophis ophidion. Next base: position 30,306,459 of record NC_084620.1, on the reverse strand, counting down.
ACACGCGTAATGTGATTTATCTACACTCATCACTGTTTTGCGAGCAGTATTTAGCGTTTTATTTAGCATGTGCCAGAGGACATGCAAACTGGCAGTTCCACACACGGCTGAATGATCACTGCTTGCGCTGCATGGACAGACGAGAATCCGTCCTGTGTGGGGGTCAATATTTTTGGACGGTCAGTAATAAAACAAATATTAGACATTTTGTGTGTTCAGCAACATAATTTTATAATTTTACAGTTGCTGGAGCACATAAGGTAGCTACGTAAAGAGATAAGCTAGCTTCTATGACAGGGGTGCTCACACTTTTTCTGCAAGCGAGCTACTTTTCAATTGACCAAGTTGAGGAGATCTACCACATTCATATTTTTAATTTATATTTATTTATTTATGAAAGAAACATTTTGGTTAACAAGTTAATGGTGTTTAATGATAATACAAGCATGTTTAACACATATACATTCCTTTCTTTCATGAAGACTAGAATATAAGTTGGTGTATTTGATTCTGATGACTTGCATTGATTGGAATCAGACAGTGGTGCTGATAACGTCCGCATTTTCAAATGGGGGAGAAAAAAAATCCTCCTTTCTGTCCAATACCACATGAAAGGGGTTGGATTTGGCATCTCATTTGTCCACCTTGCTTAATTGTTTTTAAATACTTTGTTATGAGAGGAGCTTATGTGTGTGTGGCCCTTTAATGTGTTGACAGCAGGTGAGTGACGTCAGTGAGTGTGTGGGCGAGCGAGGAGAGGGAGCGGTCGCTGAGGGCGGGGGAGAAACACATTGGCATCAAACTCCATATCTTGCTAGATTGTGCACGCTAGCTTTCTGAGACTCTTATTTTGTTAACACAGGCAGGATGAAGCAGGTCTTTTATGCTGAAGACAGGAACTGTGCAGTTGGTCTTTAGAGTTTTGACAGCAGGTACGCCCAAGAGTCTGTTGAAATAAAAAGTGTTTCTCTCCGTCCTGTAAGTGATCTTTTTCTTAATAATGAGCTCGCAGCAGCCAGCGTCATCTCACAAGATTCTCGGGTGCCGAGAATGTCAAACAACTGACGAAAATGAAGTCTTGGTGAAGATTGATGATTGCTCATTTTTATGTCTATTTTTTTAATGCCTGGCTTGGATCGACTGACACACCCTCCGCGATCGACCGGTAGCTCGCGATCGACGTATTGCCCACCCCTGTTCTACGACATCAAGGAATGCGTTTTGAGTCTGTATTGCACAATGCTGTGATAGGACACCAGTTTGTACGGACTGAAAAACATGAACAATCATATTACAGCATCTGTAAAGTATTAGCCCCCATTTAATTTTTGTTTGTACACAGCTAGCTAGACAGCATAAGCACTGTCGTTGTAAATAACGCTCATGACGTGCTGGGTGTATCATGAGTGATATGAAAGTGGGACTCACTCAACGGAAGAAGTCAGTTCCGGCAGTGATTAAAATGACCGAAATACGGTAAATATTGTACATGTTACATATTGTTATGAACGTGTCTGTTAATACATTATATATATACTTGGAATGTGTATATAATCCGTTGGAGTGTTTTAAAGTTGTTTTAGGGGGCTTTGATGGCTACATTGGTGCCTACCATTAGCCACATCATCGTTTTTTATCATCTTTAAAAATCTAAAAAAAAATGACATGTGTTCTTGTCTCTCATAATGACTGTAAATAATAGGCTAAATTCCCCAAAAAGTGCAGTTCCCCTTTAACACCATCATCCCTCATAAGCTGGTCGACAAATTGGACATTTTAGGCCTGGGTTCCCTACTGTGTTCCTAGGTTATGAACTTTCTCACAGGAAGATCACAGCAAGTGAAAAAAGGGCACCACACCTCCTCTGTCTTTACTTGGAACACAGGAACACCCCAGGGCTGTGTGCTGAGCTCCATCATCTTCACACTTTTTAGCCATGACTGCACACACATCCACAGCTCCAACCACATAATTAGGTTTACTGACGACATCGCAGCATACAAGCGGCCAAAATGAGTTTCCTCCACTGGGTGGCGGGACTCTCCCTTTAGAGATAGGGTGAGAAGCTCTGCCATCCGGGAGGAGATCAAAGTAAAGCCGCTGCTCCTCCACATCGAGAGGAGCCAGATGAGGTGGTTCGGGCATCTGGTCAGGATGACACCCGAACGCCTCCCTAGGGAGGTGTTTAGGGCATGTCCAACCGGTAGGAGGCCACGGGGAAGACCCAGCACACGTTGGGAAGACTATGTCTCCCGGCTGACCTGAGAACGCCTCGGGATCCCCCGGGAAGAGCTGGACGAAGTGGCTGGGGAGAGGAAAGTTTGGGCTTCGCTGCTAAGGCTGCTCCCCCCGCGTCCTGACCTTGGATAAGCGGAAGAAGATGGATGGATAGACGGATGGAATCACAGCATACAGGCTTGAGGTGGAACACCTGGCTGATTGGTGAAGGAATATGACCTTGATCCTCAAATCCTAAAAAAAACATGGAAATAATCATGGACTTTCGAAGAACAAAAGGCAGACACCAAGGAGAAGCTGTGGAAATGGTGGGGAGCCGGAAATTCCTTGGAGTCAGTGTTTCTTGGACTGCTCACACCTCAAACCTGGTTAGGATATGGCTCAACATAGACCGTTTTTAATCAGAGGGTTGAAACAGGCCCAACTTCCCCAGAGACTAATGCTCAATTTTTATCAGAGCGCTATTGAGCGCATCCTCACAAACTGCAGCATTATCTGGTTTGCGAGCTGCTCAGTGGCTGAGATGACGCCCTCTGGGCTGGAGTTCCCTCGCATGAACACACCTTACGCCAGCAGACTAAGGAAGAAGGTCAAAACAATCTCTATGTACTCCACACATTCTGGTAACCCTCTCTTTGAACCACTACCATCCGGCAAGCGGTTCAGAACCATCACGTCTACCACCAACAGGCTGAGGAATAGCTTCTATCCCAGAGCTGTGGCCTCTATCTCCCCCTCCTTTTTCTGCCCGCACAGGACTGTGAGACGCCCTTACATATTGCACGTGGGGCACAATAAACAGTAGTTCTATCAGTCCTACAAAACTACCTCATAAGAGCACA
>NC_084620.1:30285879-30300879 GCF_033978795.1 Nerophis ophidion | reverse complement strand
TATATATATATGTATATGTATATGTATATATATATCCATTTACTACCGCTTGTCTCGTTCGGGGTAGCGGGGCATACCGCGACCCCGGTACCCCCTGCTAAACTAATTTAGGATTGATTTAATAAGTTTGAGTCAATATATGTGAACTGTAAATTAATTTAAAATGAACGAAAACCATGGTCCAATAACCGAGGGACTGACCGTATCATGAGTCTCCTATACCCTTGCACCCCTAATTTAAACGTGTCCTGTTTTGTCATTAAGGTACATTTTGGACGACCAGTACACCTCATCATCAGGATCCAGGTTTCCAGTCAAGTGGTCGCCTCCTGAAGTCCTCAACTTCTGCAGACATAGCAGCAAATCTGATGTCTGGTCCTACGGTGAGGACGTACATTTTAGCCATTGTAGATTTTTTTATTTAATTTGTGTTTATTCAGGTGAGAAAATTTTTTGTTTGTTTAGCTTGGGGGTCAGCAACCCACGGCTCTCGAGCCGCAAGCGACTCTTTAGTGCCACCCAACCGGCTCCCTGGAGCATTTTTAAAAAGCAACATTAAAATTGGCGCTACTGAATGTGAGTGTGAATGTTGTGTGTCTATCTGTGTTGGCCCTGCGATGAGGTGGCGACTTGTCCAGGGTGTACCCTGCCTATTGCCCGATTGTAGCTGAGAGAAGCTCCGGCGACCCCCCTGGACCCTGAAAGGGACAAGCGGTAGAAAATGGATGGATGGTTGGATTAAATATGGAAAAAGATGGGGGAAAATATATTTTTTTGTTTGAGGACAAACATGACACAAACCTTCCCAATTGTTAGAAAGCCCACTGTTTAATGTTTGTATGTATACTTCACTGATTTGGTGAACATCGTTTTGTCCTTTTTACCAAGAATTAATTTACGTGGACCCCAACGTAAACAATTTGGAAAAACTTATTTGGGTGTTACCATTTAGTGGTCAATTGTACGGAATATGTACTGTACTGATCAATCTACTAATAAAAGTTTCAATCAATTCAATCAAAAAACTACTAATTTTGGCGGTTCTTGAACTCACCATAGTGTGTGGACTGTGACGCAACAGTTTGTTTACATGTAAAATCTTCCACTCCTTCTTTGTCTCATTTTGTTTACCTAACGTTTTATACTGTGCGTGAATGCACAAACGTGCATTTTGTTAATGTTATTGACGTGTTGGAGTGCTAATCAGGCATATTTGGTCAGTGCATGACGGCAAGCTAATCCATGCTAACATACTATTTAAACTAGTTGTATGCACAAATTGCATAATTTTGCCTCGTTGGTGTATTTGAGTTAATTTAATGTCTTTTACTTTTGTCCTCTTTGTACATAATTTAGTTTTGCATGTCTCATGACACAATATCTTTATGTAATATTGGCTGCATTCCATGTTGTTCCAGACCACAGCAAACATTACCTAGCTTGCCAAAAATTGGAATATATCTATTAAAAGAAGACAGCCTTAACTTGGACACACACATCTTCAACTTTAGCCATTAAAAGCCAGTAATTTCCCGGAGTTTTCTCACTTTCTGAGTAGCCTCTGATTTACTAATGGTTTCTTATGTTGTAAAAATGTATAGAATAAATATTACATTTCAACATTTCTGTCAACGAAGATTTGCTACAACCTGCGACACATAGTCATTTTGATAGTAGGCTATTATAGCTAACATAGACACTTGCGTCCTGTGTTGCCTTCATTATAGACTTATATATGGCTTTTCATTTTTTTGGGCTCCAGACAGATTTGTTTTTTGTAGTTTTGGTCCAATATGGCTCTTTCATCGTTTTGGGTTGCCGACCCCTGATTTAGCTCATTGGAACCTATTTTGTCTGTGCACACAGGTGTGCTGATATGGGAGGCTTTCACCGAAGGCCGCATGCCATTCGAGCAAAACAATAACCATGAAGTCGTCACCCTGGTAACCACAGGTCACCGCCTCTCCAGGCCCAAACTAGCACCTGCTGCCGTCTATGACATCATGCAGATGTGCTGGCAGGAGGTCAGTGTCCCCCGCGCACTCCTCAACTTGACGTTCTGGAACATGACTCTTTCTGTGTCCACAGAGACCTGATGACCGTCCATCCTTCTCTCAGCTCTGCTTGATGATCTCTGATGCCCTAGAGGGCGATGCTGCACTTGCCAACTGACAGGCTAGTCACTTCTGTCACAACAGTAACACTTAAAGACGCACATTATATGTGAGGATGCTATGGTCGCAAAATAGTTCATTGGAAGTGTGTTGACCAAAATGTTGCCTTACTGCTAAAATTTTGATTAAATTGGATTTTAATAAGTCTTAACTGGAACATGCGTTTTTTAACTTTAACTTTTTGTTGTTGTTTGTCTACATTAGTGACACAAGCTATGTAAGCTACAGTGCTAACAACACAGTCCCATTTGGCAACAACATCTTGCTAGATTCACCAGTTTGGTGAAGAAAAACAAAATGGCCACACTTGCAGTTCCATCGCTGCTGAGTGACGGATGGATAACAACACATGGGTGGGCATATACTTGGGGCGGACTCATTCAACTAGGCGGTATCATGTCCATGAGGAAGGACGTTTTCCCTTCATGATGTTATGAAAAGCTGCAACTTCAAAAGCGACTGCATTTGAGCGCCTCTTCTCACAGAAGTGGAGCAAACAAGTGAGGGAGATGATAGATTTTTCTCATGTTTGGTGCTAATTAACACACTCTAGGGTAGGACTATTCAGCTGGGGTTCGGGGGCCAAATCCATGAAGACTTTCCAGCCAAACAACAGAAATTAGGACCTTTTTTTAATGGCGCTCACAAGTATGGAAGAATAGACAATGTAGGCTTCGTACAGCAAGTTTTAATCGTGCCACCGGTATGACACAAAACTTTAATCAATCAATCAACATTTATTCATATAGCCCTTAATCACAAGTGCCTCAAAGGGCTTCACAAACCACAACGACATCCCTGGATATGAAAGTAGTTTGACAATAAGAAACACTGGGGGGGGGGGACCACTGGTGTGGGGACCCCCGTTCAACTTCTTTAGTTATGTTTGTGGTGTTCCTCAAGGTTCCGTTTTAGGTCTTCTCTTTTTCACCAATTGGGCTATTCAACTGGTGAAAAAAGATGATCAAAGATTAGCTTCTTAGCAAAAGGTCTTTAAAAACAGCAGAACACTCTTGTAACTCTGACAAAAGAAATACACAAAATTCAAATATCTACTGTAGAGAATGCTGGTTCTACAGAATATACAAAACAATTTAGTGGAATATCCCTGCTCTTGGGGCATCATTATAACAATTATAAAATCAAGTTAGTATCATATGGGTCCTTTAAACCTCGCAGTAATGTCAATGTCAGATTTGGTCCATTAAAATACTGATTAAAAAAAGGATGCTGCCTTTTTGTTTTGTTTTTTGTTTTTAAAAACTGTTTATTCGCCTCACAGACAATGTTATAATAAAAAAAAAGATAACAGTGTAGTTTTTCTGCGTGTCTCCTTAAAGACCTGTGCTGCTTCAAACAGACATGACACGGCACTGCTGGACAGTTCACCGCTGCTTTATGTATCAAAGGATGAGTGAGAGCAAGTAGCCTGCTGCAAGTGCTGCCACCACCGCTGCTGCTATCGCGGTGAGAAGAAGTGCCCTTAAAATGTTGTGGTCGTCTGAGTCTTGCGGTGGGGGACTCGCTAATGTCCCGTTAACCCCCTCGTTCACCACATTGCTAGCTGGCAGAGGACATAAAACACAGGTAACAATTTTCCATAGCTGATTTATTTTTATGTTAATGTTTCTCCCTCTCGTTCCAAAGCTTACCTGTGACGATGACTTGACATTCTGCAGACTTTCTGCCCTCTCTGGTTGTGACTTGACACCTGTACAAGCCAGAGTCTTCCAGTCGGAGTCTAAACAGTCGTAAGATGATTTTTCCCCGATTCAAAGCACCCATGTCGCTCTGTAAGCGCTCTGTAAAAGGTCCCTTGTAGACCGCGGGCACCTCCACACCTTCTTGCAGACGAAATAGGTGGACTGGTGCCTTGCCCTGGGCAAAGATCTCGCAATGGATCCACAATGAGCTGAGGAGCATGTTGCGATGGCTGGTGAACGTCCAACGCAGAGTGATGTTGTCGTTTTCTTTGGCGGAGTAGGACGCCTGGGTCACGTTAACCTCAAATCCACCTGAAGAAGATAACACATCAGGTCATGTGATCAATATAGACGAGGTGGGGGAGGAGGACGACTCACAGACACAGCCGGAGGTGAGTCCAAGGAGCAGAATGATCTTGCGCATCATCTCCCTGGAAGCAGAGACAGTGTGTGTGTGTCGATTAAAGGATTCAGCCCATCAGGTGCAAGTTCACTCACAACCCATCTCGGCGGTTGGCCATGTCAATATACAATTCAGGCTTAAAACTTGTCCTTTACGTTGTAATGCTATCAGAGCTCCAGGCGTCGACATGATGGTGATGTTTGCAGGCCACTCACGTCACTTTTAGCAAATATGGGTAAAACATAACTGAACTATTTAAAATACACAAAAAACAGGACTCACCTTGACTCAAGTATTATCCCTTTACTGCTGGCTCATGTTATCATCTAAATTTAGGTTAAGTTCCTGGAGTTGACAAGCAGCAAGTATGTAGAAATTGCTGGATTGTGCAGATGAAGTGTAACTTGTCAGGTCTAGTATCACCTGTAATAGGGGTGTGGCCACTTGGAAAGACACCTCTTTATGTACTTTTTTAGGTCGTTTATGTGTACATTTAAACAATTAATCCTCCCTTGGGGCCCCAACACACACAGCCGGTTGTGTATATTTAACGTATTTCCAGTTCATTTAGTAATAAAGGTTCTTTAGACTAGGCTATTCCACTGGTGGTTGAGTTCAGAGTTTAATTCAAAACATGGGAGACAATTGATATATTTGCAGCAGATTTCATTTACTCAAAACACTAGAGTAAATCCGTGGGGGAGGAGGCACATGTACAATGTCAGTTAATGAATAACCGGCCGCTTCATATTAATTTTTATGACAAGAATATTCCTAGCCCTTTCCTGCTCCCTCGCTGTTAAAGGATATAATAGAAAAAAAATCATTTTTCTAGTAGGTTACTTATCATCTCAAAAGTATCATGAATGTTTTTTCTAAATAAATTATCCACTTTAACAATCTTTTTCTTAAAGAGGTATTCCCTCATATTTAGTACATGAGTCATTTTCTCCATTGTCCATATTTCTTTGATAATGTCCAGCCGTAGTTTTCCAGTAGGAGATTCAGGTTTGTACCAGGACTTTCCTAAAGGCTGTTAAAAGTACCTTAATCAAATAACAATCTTCTGTCTGTACAACTGACAATATGTGTCCCATATACATAGTCATACATGTCATTGGAATTTTATATCCCAACACTAAACACAAAACATAGTGTACTTCTTCCCAATATGATTTTAGCTTTGTACAGCTCCAAATAAAATATGAATATGATTTGAATTTATTGAGTGGTAGTTCTAACAGAAATGTTTGATAATAGACTTTTTAATTGTTAAAATCTAAAATAACTCTTAATTGATACAAAATAAGCATCTACTCTAAACAAAAATATAAAAGGAAAACTTTTGTTTTTGCTCCCATTTTTCATGATTTGAATTCAAAGATATAAAACGTCTACTATATACATAAAATAACTATTCTTCTCAAATATTGTTCACAAATCTGTCTAAATCTGTGTCAGTGAGCATTTCTTCTTTGCAAAGATAATCCATCCCACCTCACAGGTGTGGCATATTAAGATGCTGATTAAACAACATAATCATTGCACAGGTGTGCCTGAGGCTATCCACAATAAAAGGCCACTGTAATGTGCAGTTTTATCACACAGCACAATGGCATTCTGACTGCAGGAATGTCCACCAGATCTGTTGCTCGTGAATTGAATGTTAATTTTTCTACCATAAGCCATCCCCAAAGGCGTTTCAGATAATTTGTCAGTACATCCAACCGGCCTCACAACTGCAGACCACGTGTAACCACGCCAGCCCAGGACCTCCACATCCAGCAGGTGCACCTCCCATAATCCTCTGAGACCAGTCACCCGGACAGCAGCTGCAACAATGGGTTTGCATAAACACAGAATTTCAGCACAAACTGTGAGAAACCATCTCAGGGAAGCTCATCGATGAGCATCTGCATGCTCGTCGTCTTCATCAGGGTCTCGACCTGACCCCAGTTTGTCATCGCAACCAGCTTGAGTAATGTTAGCAAAGGCTCACATTTGATGGCGTCTGGCACGTTGGAGAGGTGTTCTGTTCTCAGATGAATCCCGGTTTTCAATGTTCATGGCAGATAGCGTCTGTGATGTCGTGTGGGAGGGCAGTTTGCTGATGTCAACATTGTGAATGGAGTAGCCCATGGTGGGGGTGGGGTTATGGTATGGGCAGGCGTTTTTTACGGACAACGGATGCAAGTGCATTTTATTTATGGTATTTTGAATACACAGAGATACCATGGCGAGATTCTGAAGCCCATTGTTGTGCCATTCACCTCAAGCGCATGACAGTGCACGGCCCCATGTTGTAAGCACCTGCACACAATTCCTGGAAGCTGAAAAGATCACAGTTCTTGCATGGCGGGCATACTCACCGGACATGTCACCCATTGAGCATGTTTGGGATGCTATGAATTGGCGTATACGACAGCATGTTCCAGTTGATGCCAAAATCCAGCATCTTGCAGTCGAAAAATTGAGATGAATAGCCTTCTTTTAGAGCATGTAGAAATTGTGATGCCAGGAGTTTTTGACTAACCGGGTGCACCAGGGTACTGTCCCGGACATCATTTCTTTCTCATTTTCTAAATTTATGTTGTTAATGTTTCTCGGAGTCCTAACCCCACTTTTTTGGGAGTAATTCCCTTGGTGTGTTTTTGTCCTGCAGTCTCTCCCCATCCTTTTGCCGACATGTGGTACATCCAAGCTCTCTGGCCCATGGATTGAATCCGCCATTTTTGTGCTCAAAACCACCAGAGCATTTGTTCTTGTGATCTTTTCAGAAGCAGTGTCACATTCAGATGTAGAATCTGTATTTGAGTCCACATGACTAAGTTAACACTCAGCTGAAGGGAATGTGTGACGATGTTCACAGACTCTCAGGGGAGGGCGGGACAGGTACTGAGGAAGACACACCTCCCCGTTGTCAATACTCTTTGTGCAGCATTCGGCGGGATGCAGTCATGGGCCTGTGGGTGGGAGGGGGATGTTAGGAAAAGGCGCAAGAACGCCTTCATCCTCAAGGATTTTTCGGTTCTCCTACTGGGCACAAACAGGTGAGTCTTTTACTGCCGTCTAGTTTCACGTTTATCCTGTACAAACGTGCACAGAACAAGTGGCTCGGCTGCTTTACCCATTTTTGCTGCCTGTTTACTGGATTCCTTCACAGGTGTGTGTGTGTGTGTGTGTGTGTGTGTATGAGTCAAAGCACACACAAACACACCCTTGTAGAACAGAAAGTAGCTTGTGCAATGACTTTCAGTATTTGTGAGCGTTCCATGAAAAGATTGCACTCATTGTCATCTTTTAATGATTTGTGTTTTGTTGAGTTCATTGTGAAGAGTCGTTAATGAGAAATGGTCTGCAGTCAAGTGCACAGACACTTTGAGTGACAAAGAAGGCGGGGTATGTTTCGGTCTAAATGTAAGTCAGTGCAAGAACCCTCTTGGCCTTTAACAGCAACCTGGTTCCCATCTATTTGTTTTTTATTATTGAGCACTCTGTCACAGGCTGTAAATGAAACAGTTGCTCAATCTGGTGCGTGTCTGGTCTCGCCTCTCAGGAATCAGCATTCTCGGTTAAATCCCGTTAGGTGTGCACAACCCCTCCCTCCAAACACTTGACCCGACCTGCTCGCTCATGTTCAGACACTATTTTGGCAGGTGACGACCGGCGCTCCCACGCCCTCCACCGCCGCCTGATGGCGCCCGCCAACGGCTCAACGGCGCTCACGCAGAGGAACGAGACCATCGTGGACAGCACGTCCGCGACCACCATGGGCGCACTAATCCTTAGCCTCGTCTTTCTCGTGGGCTTCCCCGGCAACCTCTTTGTCATCTGGAGCATCCTGGCCCGCGCCCGGAAGCAGACCATTACCACCCTCCTCATCCTCAACCTGGCCATTGCTGACGGCTCGTTAATGGCACTGACTCCGTTCTTCATCGCCTACTTGATAATGAAGACGTGGGTGTTCGGGAAGGTGATGTGCAAGGTGCTCTTCTACCTGTGCCTGGCCAACATGTACGCCTCCATCCACATCATCACCATCATGAGCCTCTACAGACTGCTGGCGATAGTGCGGCCGCAGCGTGTCGCCGCCTTGGCCGGGCACAGGGTGGTAACGTGGACGCTGGCAGTCATGTGGACACTGGTGGCCGCCGCCTCCATCCCTGCTCTCATCTTTCGCAATGTGAGGTCGAATGACGGCCGCGCCATCTGCGACTCGTTTCATGACGAGGAGAGTCACGTAAGTTTGTATCGGCGCACACCACTGTCATCATGAAAACATTGACCACCTATCTGTGTGTGTAGACGGTCATCCAGTACATGCTGGAGCTGGTCCTGGGCTTCCTGGTTCCTTACAGCATCGTAGTGGTCAGCTACATCTGCATTTTGCGTCGCATCCAAAGGATCAAATTCCGCCGGCACATTCGCAGCGAGAAGCTCATCCTGGCCATCGTGGTGACCTTCTGCCTCTTCTGGCTGCCCTACCACGTTGTCAACATGGTGCAGGTAAACGTGCTTGCTCAGCGTGTACTTGTGGCGACTATTTACCTGTCGTTTGTTTCCCCAGGTTACATGGGCGCTATGTCCCGAGGGGGAGGTCACAACAATGTAAGCCTTCACACATGCTTTGGTACTTGCTTGTCGTGGTTACGGTTGCAACTTTCTTGCCTAGTTTTGTCATATCTTTTTGGATTGGCAGTTTTAAGCTGCTGATGTGGTCTGAGGTTTGTCCTGCCCCTCTATAACCTTTCTCAGCCCTCTGCTTTTTTGAACATAAACACCTCAAACTGCAATCACAATATCAGTTCCGATCCGACAGGTTGGGTAAAATCTGGCATCGGGGTAGAGCCGTCACCTCCTCAGTGGCTTTTATCAGCAGCTGCGCCAACCCGGTGCTGTACTTCTTCGCCGGCAAGTCGTACATCCGCCGAGAGGGTATGGCTTTCATGGCCCGCCTGTTCGAGGCGACCGGTCTGGACTCAGCCACCAGGAAGAGCCGTCAGAACAGCCAAAACAGTCGGGATAAAGACAAAGAATCGGATGGCGTCATGCTCAAGGAAAAAGGTCAGGACTCTAACTCGGGCTCTAATGTCAAAGCCCCGAAGCTGCAGACGTGACGCTGCTGATGGTGGTCTTGAACAACTCCTGTGTCCGTCTACACGATGAACCTATAAACTTTTGGAGGACAAATAACAACACCAACTCTCCACGTCTGTCTTGTCCCGCTGTGGTTGTGTTGTTGTACGAATGTGTTTGTGTGGCAAGCAAAGGTTTGAATAAACCGGAACACAAGTGTTGCTGCAGCTGCACTACAACTAGGAAGTCAGTCAATAAATCAATCCTCCAATAGACGTCGAGTGGATCTGGAATAATATTGTGAGAGTCCAGTCCATAGTGGATCACACATAATAGTGGGGCGTTATAAAAAAACAGACTTTTGTCTTTTGTCGTTTATTAATGTCCTGCTTGTACCACCTGACTTTGCACAATCTAATGAGATGTAGCACATATGTAAAGACTAGAGGTGCTGAAAAAAAATCTTCACATCCGAATCGCAAATTGTATATATTCCGATTCCAAATCTAATTATAATTTTCAAAAATGGATACAAAAATAAGTTTTAAGTTTTTAAAAGAATACGTTTTAAAAAGATGTTTTTAGCCCAGCTTCTACGCTTACGTCATTAGAGCAGCTTTTATAACCTGTTTTAAAAAGTTATTATAATTTTTATACCAAATAATATTAATCTGAAAATTGATTTTAATCAATTTTGAATCGAGTTGTCAACCCTAGGAATTGAATCGTGAGTTGGAAGATTCCCATCTTGGGCCAGCCCCTGGCATTAACACCCTTTGCAGTTTAGGGCCACAACCACGACGGGGGCCACATTATTATGGTGAAGTAGTGTGTGAATGTGAGCGTGGATTTTGTCTGTCTATCTGTGTTGGCCCTGCGATGAGGTGGTTACTTGTCCAGGGTGAACGCCGCCTTCTGCCCGTATGCAGCTGAGATAGGCTCCAGCACCCCCCGCCACCCCAAAAGGGACAAGCGGTAGAAATGGATGGATGGATGATCACTTCAGCTTAGCTTGTTCTACTTTGACGCACTGAACTGTCTCATGAATGAAATTATGCTCTGCTTGTTTCAAACTTTGATGCAGCAGTAAGTCAACATGTCCTCTGTTTAACCTTGTTTTGGCAGCTTCGAGGCTGCGTCCTTTCAAAAGCCAATAGAGATAATCGCTAATTTAGCATCATGTCATTATTGCGACAGATTTAAAGCTGTATTTCTTTAACGACTGAAAAGCATAACATTTTCCCCCAAAATATGTCTAAAGAACGTTGTTTTTTTTCATACTTATTATTATTTTTTTTTTACCACTTAATGCGTTTTGTTTACTTTTTCGATAAATGCCAAAGCGCCAAAGTAGTTTTGAAATGTCTTCACTGCGATAGGAAATAGCTAACATGTTTCTGTCTCTTCACACCCTCAATTCTATTTGTTTACCTTTTCATATGAATTTTGGACCTAATCTGGATTTCAAACGCATGGCCATTGAGCATATTCGACTGAATTGTAGTTGTCAGTGTAGTCTGTTTTTTGTTTGTTGTTCCTGTGTGATTATTTATAGCATGTATACTGTACAAATCTTAACTTGTGAAATATGAATATTACATTATCTCTAAATATGTGATTACAAATGTGACTGAACTGCATCTTTGTTAGTTGTTGGTTGTATGCACACACTCAGACTTCCAGGGCCAGAAAAAAGTAATAGAGTAAACCGTTGTTTATTGCTATTAATAGGTTCCAGGCCCGGTCATAGTAAATTAGTTTCCAAAAAGTAAGATTTATAAATTATGAATGGAACATTTTTATAGCTTGAGCATAAAAACTTTACTGCTTGTAACACGACTTTATACGCCGCAAACTTCAAAGCCTGATGTTGCCAGGGACGACTGTACTACAAGTAGCACTGTCTGGTTGCAGGGTTGTTAAATGTACGGCCCGCAAATAGGTTTTCTCTGGCCCGCGGGATGAGTTTGTTTGGTTTCCAACTACTGACAGCATCTTTTGTCTCATAAAATTGTTTTATAAGATTGTATCTTGGTCTATAATTGGCTCCCAAACAAGACGACAATAATAAATATAAAACTTGTTCTATATTTATAAAAAAAACCTCTTCATCCGTATAAAAATGAGCAGAAATTTTGGAATGTAAAAAACTGTTATTGTAAATGTGTCCACTAGATGTCGCAATAGCAATTATTTGTACCTTTTGTAGATGATGCTACATGTGTACAAAATAAACCAGTTGAGGAAAATGAGCAAACTGCATAAATAACATTTTGTAATTTTAATTTTGGTATTATTTTTTTTATCTTGATAGATTGAAAATTAACACCAATGAATTGACTGATGAACATTATCACATCATTTATTTAGAAAGTATAAATAGCGTCAAATAAAGATAGAATACTGTTAACCGAGACATGTAAGTGTAAAAAAAAACAACAACATTATGATTTGTACAATTTCAGAATGGGTTTGTTCTATTTCTAAAAAAAAAAAACAATCTGAAGTTCTCTTTATTTTTATGTTATCGTGCCGTGATTTCACCAGTCCGTCCCACTTGGGAGTAGATTTTTCTCCATGTGGCCCCAGATCTAAAATGAGTTTGACACCCCTGGTTTAGTGTTACACGAGTAATATTGAAGTCTGAAATGGGGCCACTAACAGAATCTTGTTCAGGGCCACAAAAATACTAGGGCCTGCCCTTCCCATTCCTTGTAAATATGTATTTTTATGGGACTTAAAATTATTAATAATGTGGGGGCCACGCCTACCGCCCAAATGCAGCCGAGATAGGTTCCAGCACCCCCCGCGACGCTGAAAGGGACAAGCAGTAAAAAAATGGATGGATGGAAAATTCTTTGAAAGACATGCAAGCATGCTGTATGTGTAATTGATGTCAGAGATTTATTATCATGACGTAACTGGCCAGTCCTGAAGTTGGCGTTTTGTTTGATAGCAGCCATGTTTTTTTTTTTTTTCATCATGTGTCGAGAAGGTGCACACCAAACTTCCAGGTGATTTGTTGCAAAAGCTCAAACTGTGTGAACATTTTCAAGTTAATCTGAATTATAGGGGACAGCGTGGCAGTGTTTGGGAGAGTGGCAGTGCCAGAGACCTGAGGGTTCCTTGTTCGATCCCCAGCTTCTACCAACATAGTCACGCCCGTTGTGTCATTGAGCAAGACACTTCACTCTTGCTCCTGATTGGTCGTGGTTAGGGCCTTGCGTAGCAGCTCCCGCCATCTGTGTGTGAATGTGTGTGTGTGAATGTGGAAGCAGTGTCAAAGCCCTTTGAGTACCTTGAAAGTAGAAAAGCGCTATGCCAGTATAATAACCCATTTACCACTTAATAAAAAAGCATGTGTACCTTTAGCTGACAGACGTTTGAAATAGAAATTTGAAATAGACGGTTAATTAAAAAGAGTGGCCACAATGAACACTTGTAAAAAAATAAGTTAAAAAAAAGAAGAAGCTGATTGTGTGTTGAATACTTGTGACTTGGCTGTTTTTTTTTCTATTCATTCTCCTTATTAAAATATTGCGAAATGAAATTGCTTCATTGTTTTTGAACAACCCTGCAAAGCTGACGTGGTTGCAGGGCTTCCCCTCACGTCACACTTGTCATTACACAATGTCCGCCTGTAGCGTGAGCACACCTCGTTTCCTCTCAGTGCCCTGGAAGCAGCCAGGGATGTCAAAGTGACTGCACGTGAGCGGCCTCCTCGTCTCGACAGGTAACTTTTATTTTGAAAGATCATAACCTTCCTGAAAGTAACAAGTAGGAAACGTTTTGTGTTAACGCTTCCAGATGTTGGCAATGTCAACCTTCATGGTTTTGGCCCTTGACCCTGCTCACTCTGTCCTAGGACTTTATTGTGAAGTCATTAATGCTGTAATGTTTGTGTGCTGTCATTTCAACACTTCCTGCTTCCTCTCTACAAGTGTGCTGTCCACAGTAGCAGAAGTCAAATAAATCGTTGCGTGGATGAAGCCATGGCGTCCAATGCCAGCTCTACCGCTTTCTCGCCGCCCATCAGCACTTCGGCTAAGGTCGGTATTGCCATCTTAACCGTGGCGTTCGCGCTGGGCTTCCCCGGGAACCTCTTCGTGGTGTGGTCAGTGATTTGCCGCGTCCGGAAGCGCTCGGTAACGTGTTTGCTGGTGCTCAACCTGGCGCTGGCCGACGCCTTCGTGCTGCTCACCGCCCCGGTTTTCCTGCGCTTCTTGGCCGCCGGACAAGGGTGGGAGTTTGGCTCGGCGGCGTGCAAGCTGGTGCACTACCTCTCGAGCGTCAACATGTACGTGTCCATCTACCTTATCTGCCTGATGAGCATGGACCGCTGGTTGGCCGTCACCAGGCCTTTCCTGTCACAGAGGATGCGGACTAAGCGCTCTTTGCTGGTTCTCTTGCTGGGGGTCTGGGTCATGGCCTTCTTGCTGTCCCTCCCCATGCCCTTCTATCGCAGGTAAGTCCTACATGTAGAGTTGTGGTCAAAAGTTTACAAACACTTGTAAAGAACAGAATTTCATGGCAGTCTCAACCACAGAACTTTCCCCCAGAAGGTATTGTTTGGCCACAATACTTAGCAATATGTTTGGAGGAGAAAAGGTGAGGCATTTAATCCCAGGAAGACCATGCCCACCGTAAAGCATGGTGGTGGTAGTATTATGCTCTGGGCCTGTTTTGCTGCCAATGGAACTGGTGCATTAAATGGGACAACCTACAATCATCTGCCCAGAGGTTGGGTCTTGGGCACATAGTTGTGTGTTCAAACAGGACAATGACCCCGAACACACGTCAAAAGTGGTAAAGGAATGGCAAAATCAGGCTAGAATTAAGGTTTTAGAATGGCCTTCCCAAAGTCCTGACTTAAACGTGTGGACAATGCTGAAGAAACAAGTCCATGTCAGAAAAGCAACACATTTAGCTGAACTGCACCAATTTTGTCAAGAGGAGTGGTCAAACATTCAACCAGAAGCTTGCCAGAAGCTTGTGGATGGCAACCAAAAGCGCCTTTTTGCAGTGAAACTTGCCAAGGGACATGTAACCAAATGTTAAAAATTGCTGTATGTATACTTTTGACCCAGCAGATTTGGTCACATTTTCAGTAGACCCATAATAAATTCATAAAAGAACCAAAATTCATGAATGGTTTTGGTACCCAACAAGTATGTGCTCCAATCACTCTATCACAAATAAATAAGACATGTAGAAATTATTGGAAACTCCAGACAGCCATGACATGATGTTCTTTACAAGTGTATGTAAACTTTTGACCACGACTGTATATTCTGCATTATGTCTGGAATTGCAGCGTTGTGTTTGCATGTGCAGCAATTTGAGGAAAGTGTTCCCAAACAACGCCACGCTGAGATATTGTGTGCCGTACCACTGGGGCAGTGTGGGTCACCGGGTCTTCCAGTACACCTTTGAGACCGTCATGGGCTGCCTGGTGCCTTTCTCTCTCATCAACACCTGCTACTCTTCAGTCATCTGCCGCCTGCGGAGCGCCATGTTCCAGCGTCGAGGCCAAGGCAGCCGCCTGATCCTGATGATCATCTGCGCCTTTACCATCTTCTGGGTGCCGTATCACATCATCAACATCATTGAGGTGATTCTCTCAGACTTCCGGACGTAAGGACCG
>NC_084620.1:30103379-30280879 GCF_033978795.1 Nerophis ophidion | reverse complement strand
CATCCTAGCTGCTGTCAGTGCCATCATTAAGAAACGCTTGAGGGAACAAACCTGCGACCAGTACCAAGTAGGACCCAACCAGTGGTCCTTCTCTTTGGGTCCAGAGGTGAATCAGGCTGGGCTACAAGCCGTTGTGGACTTTGCCTATACTGGAAAACTTTTAGCAGTTTACACTGTAACCCAAATTAAGGTAACAGCTCGTGCACTGGGAGTTCCCAGAATGTTACAATTCTGTGACAAAACATTAGGAGCGGATGACGGTTCTAAAAACGACTCCGCTAATGAAGAGATGAAGTGTACCCTCCAGTCTGTAGAGCAGCTGTGGGCAGATGGAGTGGGCTGTGATGTCATTTTGGATGTGAACGGAGCTTTGTTCCATGGTTGGTAAAACACTCTTATTTTGATGTTCCCATTAGGTTGATTTGGTTTGTACCCAACTTTTCTGTCAGCCCACAGGGTCATCTTAGCAACAAGCAGTGGCTACTTCCAAGGCATGTTCACCAGCGGCATGAAGGAATCCCGTCAAAGCCGTGTTGTCCTTCCCTTAAAGGTAGCTCCAGAGTTCGGGGCTCTGATTAGTTCTTGCTACCGTGGGATGCTACCTCTTAGCTGGGACTGCATCTTTGAGACAGCCTGCACGGCACACCAGTTTCAGTTCAAGTCAGCCGAATCACTCTGCCTGCTCTTCATGAGACAGGAGATGGGAGCAGATACCTGCCTGGATGTTGCCTCCTTTGCGGAAGCTTATGGGATGTCAGAGCTCCTTGAAGAAGCCAATGACTACGTGCTGCGGAACTTCTTGGAGGTTTCTGCCCATGCAAAGTTTTTGGACCTGCAGGCTGAGAAGCTTCTGGACTTTCTCTGCAGCGACGGTCTGAGCGTGCCGTCTGAGCTTGTTGTGTTTCGAGCTGTAGTCTCCTGGGTGGAGGCGGATCCTGAGGAGAGATGGGGCCGAGCTGGAAAATTGATGAAAGGGGTTCGTTTTTCCCTAATGACGTTTCGAGAGTTCAAGGAGGTGAGTAAGTGCTTTCTAGGCAGTGCTTGATGTTTGGGTGGTGGTACGTGTCTCAGTCCTTCCATTTTGTTATCTTTGGAGAGGTCAGGGCCATTAACCTGCGCATGGAAGCCAAAGAGATGCAGCTGTACAGTGCTGCCTTCAAAGAGTTTGGGTCCACCCTGTCCTCGCAGGATCAATGGCGAGTGAGGCGCCCCAAAGCCTCCTTGGTTCTTGTTGGGGGGGACCAGCTCAACCCAGACGTGGGTCCTCGCATACCAAGTCGAGAAGTGTGGTTTGCCAATTCCTTGCGCTCTGGAACAGGCCTGGTGAAGGACATCGAGTGGAGGAGGCTGGGCGAGGTTCCAAGCAAGCCAATGTTCAGACATGCAGTTGCAACCATCAGGGGGCGGCTGTTTGTTGTTGGAGGATGTCACTTTTACTGTGAGAATGATGTGATGAAATCCACCTACAGGTGACCGTTGAACCACACACTCTTCCACCTTATCCTTGAAGGTGGTCTTACCTCGTCTGTCATGTTTTTTTACGCCAGCTACGACCCTGTGCACGACGTTTGGAAGAGATGCGCTGACATGCAGGAATTTCGAAGCAACTTCTCACTGGTGGTGTTTCAAGGTCGGCTTTACGCCGTCGGTGGCGATAAGGAGATGCACAACAACTTGGACAGTGTGGAGATGTATGACCCAAAGGCAGACTCCTGGAGGTGAGGAAGGCCTAATGCATAATGGCAATAAGTTTCGTTGCTTAGTTTTTTGTTTTTTTTATCCCTGTCGATTTCTTCTCAGTTTTGTCCATCCTCTAGACCAACCACTAAGTGGGCAAGCTGCTACCATCTTCAATGGAAAGATCTTCATCGCTGGAGGTTTTGACCACCAGTACGTGTGTCTTACTTCTCTGTTGCTGTACCACCCAGAGGCAGGAAGCACTCATCTGGCAGATATGACCCAAAACCGAGCCCAGCACTGCATGGAGGCACTGCGAGGTTGCCTCTACGTGGCCGGTGGCTTGTGCAATCTCAGGAGGTTTTATACTGACCAGCTTGCCTGTGAGTTGTACGATCCCACGACCGATTCTTGGACATCTTTTGCTTCACTGCCCATGCCTCATGTGGGAGCAGCTTCAGCCTTTTTGGAGGAGAACCTCTACATACTCGGAGGGTACTGCCAGGAGGACCACAGTGAGTCCGGACTTGTCCACCGGTATAACCGCAGCACCCAGCGCTGGGAGATCATGGGAAAACTGCCAGCAGCTGTTACTGACATTAGGGCTTGTGTGCTACAACTGCCCCAGCACCTAAGATGCTAGTCATGTTTTGTGCTGATGTGTCTCAAAGTTTAAAATATTTTAACAATAAAAGTCATTCAGATCTTGTGTAAATTGGACAGGCACTGTAGTATGAACTGGACCAACTCAGGTAGGAGATGCTAGAATATTATACATGTTCCTTGCTGTACAATAACACATGTATTGTTTTGTTTCCGATATAAAGACATTCGAGTGAGAATGACGATAAGAAATTGAATGTAAGTATGAGCCTACTACACAGGTGTCAAACTCGAGGCCTGGGGGCCACATATGGCTCACCACGCCATGTATTTGTTCATAAAGTCTGAAAAAATTATATACTACATTGCATATCTTCTAAATTAAATATTATGCGATCATGCATGCAACAATATATTTTAAGCATTTGTTATGGTTATTAAAAATAAATACTTAAATATCTGCTTGTCACCTTGGCGTACAATTTTCAAAGAAAGTTATCCACCAATCTACTAGAAAAAGAATATAATAACCGTAAACAAATGTTTGTGCAAATTTTTTAATAAGGCTATAATATATTACATGTTGCTTACGTGCAGTTATTTCTCCAGATTCTCTGAACCTTTTGATGATACTACAGACCATAGATGGGGAAATTCCGAAATTCCTTGCAATAGCTCTTTGAGAAATGTTGTTCCTAAACTGTTCGACAATTTGCTTACGCATTTGTTCACAAATTGGTGACCCTCACCCCATCCTTGCTTTTGAATGACTGAGCATTTCGTGGAAGCTGCTTTTATACCCAATCATGGCACCCACCTGTTCCCAATTAGCCTGTTCACTTGTGGGATGTTCCAAATAAGTGTTTGATGAGCATTCCTCAACTTTCTCAGTCTTTTTTGCCACTTGTGCCAGCTTTTTGGAAACATTTTGCTGGCATCAAATTACTAGTGAGCTAATATTTGAAAAAAATAACAACGGTTTCCAGTTCGAACGCTGAGTAGCTTGTCTTTGCAGTCCATTCATTTGAATATAGGTTGAACAGGATTGGCAAATCATTTGTATTTAGATTTTATTTACAATTTACAACTTCAATGGTTTTGTGTTTTGCATATTTTGTAATATTTGTGCTTTTTTGTCTGCTAACTAACTAAATAAACATGAATGTACTGTAGGAAATGTAGGATATGTTATATGATAAATTACTCCTAGAGTGGTTAAAGGATAAAAGTTATCTCAATGTGCTTGTATTGTAGTTCAACTTAATTTAAGGTGATTTTTGCTTGTCTGCTTACCAAAATCACAAGCTATACGGGACCTTCAAACAATAACCAGGTATAAACTAATAATGGTGCTAATAGACCTGAGGTGTCAAACTTGGTTTTATTGAGGGCCACATCGCAATTATGACTCCCCATAGATGGCTGATTTACACAATGTGCCACCTTCACTGGTTTTGGGGTTTGTACAACAGCGTGGCTTTGTAGTAAAAGAGTGCGGGTACTAGACTGGCCTGCCTGTAGTCCAGACCACATTGAAAATGTGTGGCACATTATGAAGCCTAAAATACGACAACGGAGACCCCGGACTATTGAAAAATGTAACCTGTACATCAAGCAAGAATGGGTAATAATTCCACCTGTAAAGCTTCAAAAATTAGTCTCCTCAGTTCCCAAATGTTAACTGAGTGTTGTTAAAAGAAAAGACCATGCAACACAGTGGTTAAAAATGCCCCTGTGCCAACTTTTTTGCAATGTGTTGCTGCCATTAAATTCTAAGTTAATAAATATTTGCAAAAAAAATAAAAAAAGTTTCTAAGTTCGAACATTAAACATCTTGTCTTTGCAGTCTATTCAATTGAATATAAGTTGAAAAAAATTTGCAAATCATGGTATCCTGTTTTTATTTACGACTTACACAACGTGCCAACTTCCCCGGTTTTGGGTGTTGTACACCAAAAATCACATTTGTTAACTTAGACTACAACCAATTAGGTTAGGTTACTACACAAAGATACGTTTGTTTTGCAGGCTATAAAATTAGAACATACATTAAACAAATAGACAAAACTAAGATCCCAGACATTCAATAGAAAGACCTTCCACACAAAAAGCAATACAAACAGTTGATAAGATGTGTACCCAAAATTTCCCAAAACACGGACAGAATATATACTTTAAAATCACAAACAATTAAAGTTAGGACAGGCCAGAATAAAATAAAATAAATACAACCAAAAATTACACAACAGCATACATGGAAAAAATGTGACCATAACTTGTTATTAGGACAAAATCTGAACCATTTTGTCTTCACTCTTTGGACCAGAGGGGAGATGGTGAACATGTGTTGCTACAGAGCATATTTTCTGTCACTCCCCTAGAAAGAAGAAAATATTGTGCGCCTGCCCCACTCTCCACCGTCACTATAAATAGTTTGACTATAAAATTGTTCATACCATACCTCTGCATAAAATTGTAAAATTCTTAACATTAAAGGAAACAACACATGGGTCTTTCCTTGTCTCCCACTGTGGTTAAGGTGAAGCCAAGTGGTGCATACGCTTCATTATATTCCGGTACGGCAAAAAAAAGGGTGTTCCCCCAGGTCACACATGCACACCCGTCACTTCCCCCAAGGGGGCCCGCCCCTCTATTTGATAAGGACTGATATAGAGAAGCATCCATTAAAATGGGGGAAGTTAATACGCGCTGTGTTTGTTTATTGTACAAGGTGGCTGGAGAAGGCTGAAAATCACCAGTTAGTCATCATTCTTGTCTTTCAATGATAAAGTGACCAAACTCTAAGACCAGAGAGAACGACAACAGAGATTATATTATGGTAAAAAATTATGATGGCTTCGACAACATTAATTTGAGACAGTTTTCTCAAACTTTATTAACTTTATTGGCCTTCTTACACGCGGTAGAGCAATTTCTGTTTCCATCAATAGTGGTCCCAAGATATTGATACGTTTGCACATATTAATTGGCCCGGTGTTTATTATACAACACACTATAAAATTTAATTTACACATGTTTTAAGTAATTTAGTCTAGAAACTGTCCTACTACCTACATGTTTTTGTACAAAACCCCAAACCAGTGATGTTGGCACGTTGTGTAAATCATAAATAAAAACAGAATACAATGATTTGCAAATCCTTTTCAACCTATATTCAATTGAATAGACTGCAAAGACAAGATACTTAACGTTCAAACTTTGCTATTTTTGCAAATACTAGCTCATTTGGAATTTGATGCCCGCAACATTAACCAGTGGGACTCGAACCTGGGTGTGATTTGTTGAAGAGGTTCATTTAGCCTACAGACGTGTATTTATAAATGGTTGATTTATACAGGCTAGTGAGGTAAAGTGTTGTACCTGACAAGTTTCGGCTACCTTGCTTCTGCAGCCTTCATCATAGGTGTCACACCTGGGTGTGATTTTTGAACGTTTTGTGGACTTTTGCTCACTTTCCCACCTTTTCTTCCCCACTTCCAGTGTGACTTTGCTGGGGGCGTTTTGGACATGTTGGGCATGCCTTGACTCGGGTGGCACTTGTGGGACTCAAACCTGGGTGTGAAATTCTAAGTTAAGAATTATTTGTATAAAAAAAAAAGTTTCTCAGTTTGAACATTAAATATGCTTGACGGTGGAAGAAGGGTTAGTGCATCTGCCTCACAATACGAAGGTCCTGAGTAGTACTGGGTTCAATCCCGGGCTGGGGATCTTTCTGTGTGGAGTTTGCATGTTCTCCCCGTGACTGCGTGGGTTCCCTCCGGGTACTCCGGCTTCTTCCCACCGCCAAAGACATGCACCTGGGGATAGGTTGATTGGCAACACTAAATTGGCCCTAGTGTGTGAATGTGAGTGTGAATGTTATCTGTCTATCTGTGTTGGCCCTGCGATGAGGTGGCGCCTTGTCCAGGGTGTAACCCGCCTACTGCCTGAATGCAGCTGAGATAGGCTCCAGCACCCCCCGCGACCCCGAACGGGACAAGCGGTAGAAAATGGATGGATGGATATATAAAAAGCAAATTAAAGTACACAATAGCAAGGTGACAGAGGGGTTAGTGCATCTGCCTCACAATATGAAGGTCCAGAGTTTTATCCTGCACTCGGGATCTTTCTGTATGGAGTTTGCATGTTGTCCCCATGACTGCGTCGGGTACTCCGGCTTCCTTCCACCTCCAAAGACATGCACCTAGGGATAGGTTGATTGGCAACACTAAATTGGCCCCAGTGTGTGAATGTGAGTGTGAATGTTGTCTGTCTATCTGTGTTGGCCCTGCGATGAGTTGGTGACGTGTCCAGGGTGTACTCGGCCTTCCGCCCGAATGCAGCTGAGACAGGCTATAGCACCCCCAGCAACCCTTGAAAGGGACAAGCAGTAGAAAATGGATGGATGGACAACGTGCCAACTTCACTGGTTTTGAGTTTTGTATTTGGTTGGTTGACAAACAAGCAAACACACCACAAAATATACAGAGGAACCAGAACTGAATTGTGTTTTAAGATAAGAGATGTATCTCAGCTTAGAATTGCAAGCAACATTTAAGTTACAAGAATCCCCGCCAATAATTGTCATAGCAAAAGTCATAGTAAGCCTTGTAAGGTCCGCCCAAAACATCTGGTCTTACTCGCTAGCATTAACTTATAGCATTAGCTAGACATCGACTTAACTTTGTTTTTCAATGCTGGAGAGGAAGAAAGTGAATGACAGAAATAATCATCAAAAGCATGACAAATTTCTGTACTGTACTAAAGTAGAATTGTCATGTCTTGGTGATCATGTTTACTTTGGCTATGTTCTGTTTGATCTTTGCATTTTGTCAGTTCGTGTTTTTTCACTCCCTGTTTTGTTTCCATGACAACCCATTAGTTTTCACCTGTCCTCATGTTACGCACCTGATTCAGTTGGACTCACGCACCTGTTATTAATCATGTCACCACTATTTAAGCCTAAAACAAACTGCACCAAAGTCCTCGTCATGACAAGAATGAACTCATAACGCCAGCAAAGGTTGTAAAAATATTATGTAAACAGCGGACCATGGAGAAGCTGGAAGGGGATATCGTAGAAGTCCACTCTGCAAGGTACATTTTTTACATTAAAATGACATTACTTCATGATAATACTACTGTAGTTTTTTGTAATACATTTGATCGTATAGTTTTTCATGCAATATTTATATTCTAAAAGATTGACTTTTTTCTTTAAAATGCATACCAGAGAATTAAAATTGTGCTGTTTTGGGCACGTCAAGCACTGATCAAATTGATTTGAAATCATTATCAGTGAAGGGTGTTGATTTGAGATACAAGTGTTTTGAGTTAAGAGCTCTGTCACACAACTAATTAAGCTTGGAAGTTGAGGTATTATTGTAGAACAAAAAAACATTTTTGTAAATTTAGATTCTTCTGAATACAGCCCATTAATAAATGTACCCGTTTAACCACTTTGAGGGTAACTTATCGTAGAAAATGCCCTACATGCGCACATGTGGTGGCAAATGTAGCAAAGACACTCGCAGGTCGTTGTTGGGTCCTGGCATCTTGCCCATATTCTCCCACTTTTGCAGGGCGGGGTCATAGCGGTGGACCATTTTGGTGTCGCTGTAGTCCTCCTGGCTGTATCCGCCGAGTAGGTACACCTTGCCCTCCAATATGGCGCTACCTGCCCCCACATGAGGCACCAGCATGGACGAGAAGGCGGTCCACGTGTCACTAGAGGGATCGTACACCTCACAGGTCAGTTGGTCTATCGCTGTGTCGTTACTGTCCACTGTGAACCCCCCGGCCACGTAGAGACGGTTGGTCAGGTTCTCCATGCAGTGGTAGGCCCGTGGTTGAGACATGTTTGCTAAGTAGGTGCTTCCTATCTCAGGATGGTACACGAACAGAGAAGCCAGACAGAGACAGTCGCTGTTCAGTCCTCCAGAAATAAAAATCTGTCCTTGCAACACTTTGGCCACATGTCCACCCAGGGTTTGATCCAGCGGACAAGCCAAGCTAAAATAGAAAATGGGAGAATTTTAAAAGTCCATGACCATATATTGGGGTTTTACTTCAAGCTAATACCACGTGTCTTAGCATGTTCTTGTTTCTTCATTACCCATTTATTAGCATATATGACCTCCTGATCATTAGCTACAGCTTTTAGCAACCTGCTATATTCTTATATATACCTTCCTACCTCCAAGAGTTTGCAGCTGGTGAAAAGCATTCCACGCTCTCTATGTATTCAGGATCACAGCACCCCCCGATGGCATAAATGCTCCCACTCTTTACCACCACAGAGAAGGAGTTCCTCTTCTGGGTCATGTCTGCCATTCTCTGCCAACTGTTTTGAAGTGGGTCGTATCTGCGGTGGAAGAAAATGCATTTATAATTTAAGGTTGGAATATAAACACCTGGATACCTCACCTATACACGCAATTCAAGGTGTCTCCGGTGCCATAGTATTTCTTGCCGCCCAATACGTACAGTTGTCCTTTGAGCACCGCAGCTTCATGACGAAACCTGGAAGGCTCGGGCATATCGCTCAGCCGCCTCCACTCCATTTCCTTTTTTATTCCTGTGTGGTTCATCAGGGAATTCCCAAACCAGACTTTGCTGCTGATATGTCGACGGCCCAGGTCCTCAGAGATTTGGTCACCTCCGGTCAGGACTAGATTCTGTTCTGGCAGGTAAACGCGGCACTGGCTCTGTGGTGCCATATCATTAGAGCAAAAATCCTTCCAAACTGTTTCATACAGTTCTGTCAGGTTGTGTTTGGACCACATGTTCACAGACTGAACTTCTTTGAATTCTTCAAAGGTCATGAGAGGGAAGTAGATGGTCTCCATGAGCTCCTTGGCATGTCGAAGCCTGGTTTTGGGTCTGGCTTCAATCCAGGCTGCCACTGCCTTAAACACAACCAGCTCAGATGGAACACAGAGCGAGCGACTTTGAAGGTACCTCAAGAGCTGTTTGGTCGGCAGGTCTTTGAACTTGGAGGTGCTCGCCACCTTTTGGAAGTTCCGCAACACAAAGTCGTCAGACGCTTTGAGAAGTTGCCTCACCTGGTAGGCTTCGGCAAAAGATGCCACATCAAGGCACGAGTGTGGGTTGAGTTCCTGCCGTAGGAAGTCAAGGCTTAGGGAGAGTGCCGGCTGGTACTGGAGCTGAAGGGAGATGCTGCTGATATTGAACACACGACTCCAGCTTAAGGGAATGGTGCCACTGTAGGAGGAACCGATGAGAACTTCCAAATCTGAAGCTGCCAGAAAGGGAAGGCTGATGCGGGACTGAGTGGACTCTCTCATGCCTGAACCAAACATTCCACGAAAGAAGTCACTGCTAGCAGCCAGGATGACTCTGTGGACTAGAAGCAGGACAATTAGACTTCCTGGAGGGAACTATGAGCGTTAGAAGATTGGCTGAGTGCGCTACTCACCCGGAATTGATGATCCAACTGCTTCTAGGATGACGTCACAGGCCACTTGGTGTAACCCCATTTCTTTAATGGACTGCCAACTAATGGCCAGTTGTTCTGCAGCTGAGATACCTTCTTCATTAGTGCTTGATTTCTCCTGCATCTTCCTCAGACAATCCAGCATTCTGTAAGCGCCCATGGTCTGAGCTGCCGCCTTCAGTCGCTCCACCTCATCCAGACAGGATATGAGTCCAGTGTAGGCAAACTCCACTATCGCATCTAACCCACGGTGGTCCACATCTATATCCATGGAGCTGGACGGCCTATGCTGTCCTTCCTGGTAGACGTTGTTCAGACTGTCCTTGACTAGGGAACTGGCGGCTGCCATGACGATGGAGTGCGTGTGGATTTTCCTGCCATCTTTGGTGTTCAGGGTGAGATCCGTGAGCAGAAACGAGTCCCGGAACGTCGTTAAAGTGTGGAACATCTCCACATGGTGGTCGTCTTTGCAGTAAACTTTTGCACTCTCTTCATTCTGGGAGCACATTGCTTCCTCCTCATCATCTTCACTGAGCTCCTCCTCATCTTCATGGCCCCAGAACCCCACAGCGGCTCTGCCCTCATCTTCCCAAACATCTCTTCCCTCTTTCATTGCTGTATTTTGTCCCTTTTTCCACTTTCTTTCATCATCATGACAACCTTCAATCTGGAGATACTTCTTTTCATCTTTAGAAGGTCTAGTACCTTCATAGGAATCTAATGTCACTAAGCTTCCCTGCTCCATCTCTTGTAGGCTGGAAAGGGTTACCAGCTTCTTATCGTTGAAAAGTCTATAATCTTCCTGGGAATCTCCGGCTGCTGAGATTCCCAGCTCATCTTGGCTGGGAAATGTTACCAGCTGCAAAATTCCAATCCCCTCACTCTTAGTTTCTCCAACAGCCTCTTCCTCCTGCTCACTCACCTCATTGTCTGCCTTTTCATCGTCTTCCCCCTCGCTCATCCATGGTCTCACCCTCCGCCTCCCTGTTGTTCTCCACCTCTCCTCCATCTCCCTTCTCCATTGCTCCCTGCCAGGCTGCAGCTGTGGATTTGCCACCTCCATGGAGCTTGCTCAGAAACAAAACATCACTCCGTCTTCACTGCGTCTTGTTGCCTCGCTCTCCTGTCACGTGCACCTCATCGTCCTTGTGAGCCAACAGGTTGCTATATCGGGCACACGGCCGTGTATCAGCAGCTAATTAGAATCCCAGCCTGTCTGAGGTGCTAATGTTGCACATGGCCTCTCCATGCATTGAAGAACTGCATTATTTTAAACCTCAAACAAACATCTGACCCACTTAAAGACAGCCATCCAGACTTGGAGGCAACTGGGTGCCACCTGAGGCTCTCTCTGTCTTCACGAGCACTTTTAATTCCAAGTCATCAGATTGAGGGATCAGTATTAAATGCCCGGAGCACTGGGCCAAGGTGGGTTCAAATTGCTCCTCTGCATTTAAACTCTGTGGAATCCGGGTCAAGGCTCAAGAAGGGGGCAGGCAAACAAAACCACACATTTACACCTGTTGTTGTTGTTGCTTACAGTATGCTGTTATAAGGAGCAAACAGGTGTTAAAGAGCCGACACAGGGACCTCATCAGAAGCTGACAAGTTCACTTTGTGATCACATGGACCTTTGCGTCTCTCACCCTCACAATGCTGCTTTTGCAGAGTGGCTCCTGTTGATAAGTAAGACTTAAAGGTAAGACTGAAGGTGTTCAAAATCCAGCCTTAGTGCTGGAATTTAGACTGTTTTTAAACGCCTGTTCTTTTCAAAAATAAAGCAAACATCCGAAGGAGATAATTCCGTTGGATGCCGTTGTTTGTTGGCTCTATAAATGTTGTAAAAAATTAAACAAATGTATTATTAATGAGATATGTTGTTGGATATCACAGTAATTTGCTTTAAGTTACCCATAACACAAAGATAATATGTGGAATTTATGTTACAATCACTTAGAACCTGGATTGTTTTTAACATATTTAGTGTGCAAATGCATCAAAAGTGGCCACTGCGTTATTCAAGTCTTTGCAATTTTTTGTTTGCGGCCATCAGAGGAAAAATACTTCCAGAAATCCCTGCTATTAGAACACAATGGAAGTCACTTTTGCATAATAAGTGACATTTTTGTTGAAGACTAATGGTCCCTTCACTGAGTTACCGCTTAAAATGCGCCTATACCTGCCCACGATCGCTGCTGCTCTGAGACAGACACACACATACACACACATTGGCAATGAGTCAGCTGCTATTACGCAAACCCACGCACAAAGTCAAGGCGTTTAAAGAACACGAAAGCCCCAGAGCTGACAAGTTCACCCCCGATGAAGCTGAGGGTGTCACTATAATCTTTTCAAGGTCAACTTCTGAAGACCGTGTTGACTACTGCAAGGTTGTTAACACCGTCACAGTCCTGCAGGTCACATGTCTATGAACTTTACAAGAGTCTTGGGGTGACAGATTGTTTTAGTGCTGATCCGTCTTGGGGGCTCTTATGTTCTCATTGGCCTAAAATAAACACTCACTGGCCACTCCATTAGAAGATGACCAATTTCTGCCTTTGAAGATATGATAATGCTTAGTTTGCAGATATTGATACAACAATGTGTTTATTATTGTGCTTGTATGAATTAAAAAAAATAAAATTACAGTCGAAAATGTTGATTTTATTGAAGCCCTGTGGACCCTTAAAACACTCAACAAAACAATTTTCACACAGTGTTTAGCTTTAATCGACTGACTGATTGTCCAGCTGACTTGATTAAAATCGGAAGGTACTGCACATAAAATACTACGATAGTCACATAAGAATGGGATCTCTCTTGCTATTGCTTTTTAAAACCGGGTCACTTAGGTCACTGTCCTTGAAGAGGGTAGAGTGGGTGCGAAAAGGACATGGGAGGGACGTTCTTCAGTGGCCAATCTCGCACAGTCGGAAGAGTGGAGTTGCATAGTCATCATTGTTGTGTCACGCCGACTTCCTGTGCGAGTCTATTTAGGAGAAGGAGGCCATGACAGAGCGATGACGTGATTTTGACCTGAATGACTTCGAGAAGGGTCCATATTGGGCTTGACTTTTGAATGGCTTCAAGATTGAAAGGTGACAATAAACGGAACTACGACAGGAAGGACAAACGTGTTTGTGCTTGATGTGGACTCTTGACTCCGCCCTTCAGGTTCTGACCCATGTCAGCACGACGGAGGCGATGCCGGCGGCTAGGACCAGCAAGACAAGGAGTACGAGCGGAGAGGAGAGGGGGGGCACCCAGGCAGGCACCAGAGGTTCTTGACCTGTATTAGCCGGTTCTGCTTGCTTGTCCTGCTTGATGACAAGCGGCCTCACCTGCGAGATGCTCTCCTGCACGTACGCCAGGAAGAAACATCGTCAGCAACATCTAGTATCTCAGAACGTGAGTACATCCCTTACATTTCAGCAACTGTTCAATGGACGATGCCATTTAATGAAAATGGCAATGCCTGATGGGTGTTCTTGATACCCTTTGGAGTAGTCAGTGTACAGCTTGTATTGGACTACACACTTTCTATCCACTGGCAATACACATCGATCATTGTCTAAATCAGGGATGTCAAATGTACAGCCCCGGACCAGGTTTTATCTGGCCCGCGAGGCGATTTTGTTAGGTATAAAAATTTGCTGAAATTTTTGAATGAAAGAAACTGCTCTTCTAAATGTGTCCACTGGATGTCGCAATAGCAATTCTTTGTATCCCCTGCCGCAGGAGTGCGCAAGACTTCAGAAGGGGCG
Source organism: Nerophis ophidion (assembly GCF_033978795.1). Lineage (NCBI taxonomy): Eukaryota > Metazoa > Chordata > Actinopteri > Syngnathiformes > Syngnathidae > Nerophis > Nerophis ophidion. The sequence continues at coordinate 30,267,379 of NC_084620.1, read as the reverse complement.
GAGCTATGTGCCCGGTTAAGATAGAGGACTGGGGTCACATAATCTGGGCGCACATAAATATGCAAAAACATGTATCCCCTTCTAACTTCATGTGTGATTCATGAAATGAGTCCAAATTCACAAGTTTTTTTTGCAGATGATGCTACATACCGTATGTACAGAATAAACCGCATGATGTTAGTACATCAGTTGAGGAAAATGAGTAACTTGCATTACTAACATCCTGTAATTTGATTTTGATATTACTATTTATTACATCCTTTGATAGATTAAAATATTACACCAATGAGAGCATTTTAAAACTGCCAAATACACAACTATTTGACTGATGAATATTATCGCATCATGTATTCAGAAATTATAAATCATCACAAATGAAGATAGTCTATTATGAACAGCAACATGTAAGTGTAAAAACACAAAAACATTATGATTTATATATTTTCAGATTATGCTTGTTCTATTTCTAAACAAAGAAAACAATTGGATGTTGTCTTTGTTTTTAAGTTATCATGACATGATTTCCACTTGGGAATAGATTTTCCTCTTTGGGGCCCCTGAGCTAAAATGAGTTTGACACCTCTGGTTTAAATAGATGGCAACACATGTGAGTTGCAAGACAATTTACTGGCATGGTAGTGGTCGCGTACATGAGTGCAGCTGGCACTGGGGTCTGCGGTTCATTGAGGGAACGACAAATTACAACACACACCAAAATGTGAGGGGTTTACTAGTGTATATGAAATGTGATCCACCTCTAGGATGGTGCGGCTCTGTGACTTATCCGGACTGAGCCGCAGAGTCCAGCGATGCGATTCATGACTCCGCCCGCCGTCGTCTTCGCTTTCGGTGGTGTCCTGCCGCGCCACGCGCTGTCGTTTGCGTCGCCGGGAGCTGATTCGCTGCAGAGAGCCTGGCTCTTGGAGCCTGAAAGGATGTACGGTGTTATTTGGAGAAGGTTTCGAGGAAAGCTGAAACAAGTGAGCGGCGCCACCTGCAGTCCGTGTCCTCGATGTCGGCGTCTGCGTCGCTCTCCCCCTGAGGGTCAGACAGCACACAATCCTCCTGCACACAGAAAGTTAACTTTAAATTGAATAATTGAATACTTAAAATACACTCTCTGCCTTTTTTTTCTGAGAGCTATACTACAAAATGTATTTTTTGTAATTTATTTCAAACTAAACCACATGGCTAAGCTGGTTTTGCCAGAACATTAACAAAATGTTGATACCGTCAATTTTGTTCATCTGCATCTTCGTTATTGTGTATCTTACATTATGCTGTGAAATGGTGCTCAAAGTTACTTACTTTTACAGAGTGATCGACTTGCACCGCAGATCACACACACTTGTTTACATTTGCAAAATAAAACTGCCTCTCATGCTTCATGAACATCTTATTGTTCTTCGTACTTACCACAGCGTGATTGTCACTACCAATGTCTAATGTTTGACAGCAGGGCAACGGTTTGATTGGCAACCAATAAGCAAACAATCCTTTTCTGTAAGAATTTAGGGGCGGGGCATCAATGAATTTGATTGGATGTACACATGTGGCTGTGGGGAAAGTTATCAGTCAACTACCCAGCATGCATTGCATCTAATCAATACATTTATATTTACATTATTGTTAGCACATGGTCGTTTGTTTTAGTACGTAGTAGTAGGTCATTTATTCTACATGTTAATTGAGCGTTTACGTGTTGTGAACGTTTATTTGCTTGTACTGTGTCTACAATATTCCAGAAGCCTTTGTGAGCTATTTGGAAAGAGGTGGCAAGCTATGGGTCAAAGACCCCTGGCATAGGGCCTAGTTTACTAACCTCTAAATACATCGCGCTAAGCAGCGTGTGCAATCTATAAAATAGCGTGTACAATAAGTGGGCATTTTGCATTTGATCTACTAAAACTGCATTTGCAATTAAAAAGAGGCGGGCCCACTTTATTTAAATGAGAATTTTGCATGTACTATATGGGGCATCACCACGGAGACACTTTCATTTGATGCACAGTCATCTTATCATGCTCCTACATGTGGCGTTTTGCTAGGTTTTCCAACAAGCAGAAGACATCCATCACTTTCTATGGGCATTATAGAAGTAGTCGTGGAGTTTTTCTTTTTCTTTTCTTTTTAACCGCTGAATATCCACAGGGAGGGGGACTGCACGATTGTGCTTAACACTCAAAAAATGCATACTTTAAGAAGTTTTTTGTTTTTTTATCAAACAGGATATATTAAGTTTATTAGTTAATATATTAGTATATATAGTATATATTAGTATAAATACTAGTTTTTGTCAAAGGGGACAATGCGATTTCAGAGAACACACATGGTTAAAAAAGCCAGAATCAGCCAGAAGGCTAGTTTTCATCTGTAGCCCCCTGGCCATGATGTAAAAAAGGCAGTAAAATTACAATGAAAAAGAAAAAGAAAAGAAAAACCGAGAAAAAGAAAAAAAACACAGAATACATATACAAACCCTGTTTCCAAATGAGTTGGGAAATGGTGTTAGATGTAAATATAAACAGAATACAATGATTTGCAAATCATTTTCAACCCATATTCAGTTGAATATGCTACAAAAACAACATATTTGATGTTCAAACTGATAAACATTTTTTTGGTTGTAAATAATCACTAACTTTAGTATTTGATGTCAGCAACACGTGACAAAGAAGTTGGGAAAGGTGGCAATAAATACCGATAAAGTGGAGGAATGCTCATCAAACACTTATTTGGAACATCCCACAGGTGTGCAGGCTGATTGGGAACAGGTGGGTGGCATAATTGGCTATAAAAACAGCTTCCCAAAAAATGCTCAGTCTTTCACAAGAAAGGATGGGGCGAGGTACACCCCTTTGTCCACAACTCCTTGAGCAAATAGTCAAACACTTTAAGAACAACGTTTCTCAAAGTGCAATTGCAAGAAATTTAGAGATTTCAACGTCTACGGTCCATAGTATCATCAAAAAGTTCAGAAAATCTGAAGAAATCTCTCCACGTAAGCGGCATGGCTGGAAACCAACATTGAATGACCGTGACCTCCGATCCCTCAGACGGCACTGTATCAAAAAAACGACATCAATTTCTAAAGGATATCACCACATGGGCTCAGGAACACTTCAGAAAACCACTGTCACTAAATACAGTTCGTCGCTACATCTGTAAGTGCAAGTTAAAGCTCTACTATGCAAAGCGAAAGCCATTTATCAACAGCATCCAGAAACGCAGCCAGCTTCTCTGGGCCCGAGATCATCTAAGATGGACTGATGCAAAGTGGAAAAGTGTTCTGTGGTCTGACGAGTCCACATTTCAAATTGTTTTTGGAAATATTCGACATTGTGTCATCCGGACCAAAGGGAAAGCAAACCACCCAGACTGTTATCGACGCAAAGTTCAAAAGCCAGCATCTGTGATGGTATGGGGGTGCATTAGTGCCCAAGGCCTGGGTAACTTACACATCTGTGAAGGCACCAATAATGCTGAAAGGTACATACAGGTTTTGGAACGACATATGCTGCCATCTAACCACCGTCTTTTTCATGGACGCCCCTGCTTATTTCAGCAAGACAATGCCAAGCCACATTCAGCACGTGTTACAACAGCGTGGCTTTGTAAAAAAAGAGTGCGGGTACTTTCCTGGCCAGCCTGCAGTCCAGACCTGTCTCCCATGGAAAATGTGTGGCGCATTATGAAGTGTAAATTACGACAGCGGAGACCCCGGTCTGTTGAAAGACTGAAGCTCTACATAAAACAAGAATGGGAAAGAATTCCACTTTCAAAGCTTCAACAATTAGTTTCCTCAGTTCCCAAACATTTATTGAGTGTTGTTAAAAGAAAAGCTGATGTAACACAGTGGTGAACATGCCCTTTCCCAACTACTTTTGCACATGTTGCAGCCATGAAATTGTAAGTTTATTATTATTTGCAAAAAAACAAATAAAGTTTATGAGTTTGAACATCAAATATCTTGTCTTTGTAGTGCATTCAATTGAATATGGGTTGAAAAGGATTTGCAAATCATTGTATTCTGTTTATATTTACATCTAATACAATTTCCCAACTCATATGGAAACAGGGTTTGTACGACATTATAAAAAATGAAATATGACATCACAACATAACATTTATCATAGCATCAAAACAGGTTCATCTTTTAGTGCTGGCAGCTGTAAGCATTGATAAGGCATATTTTATTTATTTTTTTGTGAAGGCCTGTTTTGTTATATATGTGTGTATATACATATATATATATATATATATATATATATGTTAGTATTAATAATACCTTCTGCCAGAATGCAGCTGAGATAGACTACAGCACCCCCCGTGACCCCAAAAGGGACAAGCGGTAGGAAATGGATGGATGGATGGATGTAAGTAATATATATTTTATGGGAAAAAACAAATATCATCAAATCACACTAGAACGTTTTAGTACACGCAAACTACCTGTGGCTGTAGGCAACCTCATGATTATTTCATTTTTAATAAACTCTAGAAGATTGGAGGTGCCCACATTTGAAGTATCTGTTAGTAGACATATTTACCTTCGTATGTGCTTTAAAATGTCAGTCGTTGGTGTGAAACTTATACTTGATACACTTGCTACGCTGTTGCACACAATAAATGCATCAGCGATATAAATGCTGACTGAGCTGTTTGTTCCTTCGCGCTATAACAGTGGTTCTATGTTGTGAAAAATATTATTGTTGATGAATGACCATGGCTTTATATCATCATTTAAAAGGTCTGTTTGCAACTCGCTCAAAGTTACATTTTTACAAGAAGCGCGTAGCTAATGTTACTATCAGTAGTTTAAGGGAACATATTTGATCAATAATGTCTATATATTTTTTCACAATTTGAAAAGAAACCTTTTCAAAGCTTCCGCACAGAACAAATGAGATGTAGGCTCTCATTGGATTCCATAAACCATAAACACCGCCTTGATTTTTGTGTGTGTGTGTACTCTGAAGGCGGATCACAACAACAACAGCTTTAATATAAAAATAAGATGTAGGATATAATAAGTTTTGGTAAATAAAAGCCTTCCATCCATCCTTTTTCTACCGCTTATTCCCTTTGGGGTCGCGGGGAGCGCTGATGCCTATGTCAGCTAGAATCGGGCAGAAAGTGGGGTACACCATGGATAAGTTGCCACCTCATTGCATAAATAACATTTATTTCCTGCTTCCAATGAAATCTCTGCAGTTTACTATAGAAATGCCTCTGCTATAAATACAACTACTAAATTAAGTGTTTGGGTCTTTGGTCCACACACAATCTAATGCCGGGGTTTCAAACATACGTCCCGAGGGCCGGATCAGGCCCGCGAACAGGTTTTATCCTGCCCGCGGGATTAGTTGCTGAGTATAAAAATTAACCTGAATTTTTTGAATGAATCAAACAGCTGTTTTAAATGTGTCCACTTGATGTTGCAAGAGCAATTATTTGTATTTTTTTATAGAAGATGCTACCTATGTCCAAAATAAACCACATGATGTTAGTACATCAGTCGACGAAAATGAGCAAACTACATGAATAACATTCTGTTTTTTGATTTTGATATAATTTTTTTATCTTGATTGATTGAAAATAAACACCAATGAGTTGACTGATGAACAATATCACGTAATTTGTTCATAAAATATAAATAACGACAAATAAAGAAAGAATACTATTAGATGTACAAAAACCACAACATTAGGATTTGTACAGTTTCAGAAAAGTTCTATTTTTAAACAAAGAAAATAATCTGAAGTTGTCATTATTTTTAACTTATCGTGCCGTGATTTCACCAGTCCGGCCCACTTGGGAGTAGATTTTTCCCCATGTGGCCCCCGATCTAAAATGAGTTTGACACCCCTGGATCTATTGACTTTTACAGTGACACAAGACACATTTCCATGGCAACAAAAACTACAGTACCTCTGTTCCATATCCCTCTGAGTAGCGTGTCATTACCACAACTGGGTTTCTTTCACAGCTTTCACACGGCACTGCCTCCTGAGAAAAGATGTGGCGGGTGAGCTCGGACGAACCCCAGCTGTGGGGCAACCCCCGGCGAGCGCTTACCGACGAAGGCGTGAGCGTTTCTGAATAACGCGGGCGGGGGCACGCCACATCTGGACCCCGGCGACTTGGCCCCACCTAGGAGGAAGACGAAAAGCGCTTTATTGAAGGAAGCTGGTGCGCTGACGTGTTGCAAAGAGGCAGAAGATGAACAACCTCACAGTCATTGTCGGACGTCTCTCCTGAGGAAAAGAGGCTGTGGGAGTCCCCCCGCAGCATGACCTCTGACCTGGCTCACATAGACCTAGAGTAGACCGCATCGTTTGCGTCATGCTCGCAATGATGGTTTTACACGCTGTTCATCCCACAGGTCAGTCAATCAATTAATCAATGTTTATTCATTTTGCCCTAAATCACAAGTGTCTCAAAGGGCTGCACAAGCCACAACGACATCCTCGGTTCAGATCCCACATAAGGGCAAGGAAAAACTCACAACCAAGTGGGATGTCAATGTGAAGGACTATGAGAAACCTTGGAGAGGACCGCAGATGGCAACGGACGTCGAGTAGGTCTAGCATAATATTGTGAAAGTCCAGTCCATAGTGGATCTAACATAATAGTGAGAGTCCAGTCCAGCTGTAGTTTTAATGTGCTAATATTGAGTGGTTTAGCGTGTAAGTAAAGTTAGTGTTACAGATGGAGTCACATCTGGCGAGCAGTGGCGCACTCGCGTTACGTAACGGGCAACTTTTTGCATCAGGACCAGACGATTAAATGACACTGCCATTGCTACTCATCACGCAACATTCACACCGTTCATTGACTCACACGCGAACCGGCTAAGCACTGTGGAATCATTCGACGCGGTGATGGTTTAAAAAAAAAAAGATACAAAAAAGACGTTTGATCATCTTACCTGGATAGCATGACGAAGACGTGAAGACCTCTAAAATACGAAGGTAGCCTGCTGTGGAGATGCCAGCCAGGTGCTGCTTGGCACGCACTGGTCGACGATGTTTGACATTGTGGCAAATCCTTCGTGACGTCACTTGACACACGGATGATTGACAGTTTACGCATTCGGCGGGATACCGCGAGCGAGCCTTCAGAACAAAGCGGAAGTGCGTAGGAATGTGGAGTTCCGCTCGATCCTTTCAAAATAAAAACGCTGGAGAAAAGACACGTTTTTTTTTTTTTTAAATACACAAACCTAAATAGGGCAGTACAGTGGTAGAGGGGTTAGTGCGTCTGCCTCACAATACAAAGGTCCTGAGTAGTCCTGGGTTCAATCCCGGACTCTGGATCTTTCTGTGTGGAGGTTGCATGTCCTCCCCGTGACTGCTTGGGTTCCCTCCGGGTAATCCGGCTTCCTCCCATTTCCAAAGACATGCACCTGGGGATAGGTTGATTGGCAACACTAAATGGTCCCTAGTGTGTGAATGTTGTCTGTCCATCTGTGTTGGCACTGCGACGAGGTGGTGACTTGTCCAGGGTGTACCCCGCCTTCCGCCCGATTGTAGCTGTGATAGGCACCAGCGCCCCCCGTGACCCGAAAGGGAATAAGCGGTAGAAAAAATGGATGGATGGATGGACAAACCAAAATATGCTATCATATATACGAATATCATTCATAAATACATAGGGCCTACTTTCGCAAGCCAATTTAATTTAAAACATTTGTATACAATTGGCCCTAGTGTGTGAATGTGAGTGTACATGTTGTCTATCTATCTATGTTGGCCCTGCGACGAGGTGGTTACTTGTCCAGGGTGTGTGCCTTCCGCCCGATTGTAGCTGTGATAGGCACCAGCGCCCCCTGTGGCCCCAAAAGAAATAACCGGTGGGAAAATGGATGGATGGATGGACAAACCAAAATATGGTATCATATATATGAATATCATTCATAAATAAGGACGGCGTGGCGCAGTGGGAGAGTGGCCGTGCACAACCTGAGGGTCCCTGGTTCAATCCCCACCTAGTACCAACCTCGTCACGTCCGCTGTGTCCTGAGCAAGACACTTCACCCTTGCTCCAGATGGGTGCTGGTTAGCGCCATGCATGGCAGCTCCCTCCATCAGTGTATGAATGGTTAAATGTGGAAGTAGTGTCAAAGCGCTTTGAGTACGTTAAAGGTTGAAAAGTGCTTTACAAGTACAACCCATTTATCATTTATTTATAAATACATAGGGCCTACTTTTGCAAGCCAATGTAATTTAAAACATTTGTATACTATTGGCCCTAATGTGTGAATGTGAGTGTAAATGTTGTCTGTCTGTCTATGTTGGCCCTGTGATGAGATGGCGACTTGTCCAGGGTGTACACCGCCTTCCGCCCGAAGCAGCTGAGATAAACTCCAGCACCCCACACGACCCCGAACGGTACAAGCGGTAGAAATGGATGGATGGATGTATGCACGTACAGCACTTAAGACCTTCAGTATATCAGTATGTGGAATTAAATTATTGAATGGATTAAGCAAAGCAATAAAACAATTTACTAATATGATCCACTTCAAGAAACTCTTCAAACTTAAAGTGATTACAAAGTACAAAGAAGAAGAACCATGATATAGATTCTGAATTTATTTCATCCATCCAATTATTTTCAAAATAATCTTACTCATCTCACTATATGAAATTTAATTTACCTCACCAAGGATTATTTATTCAACTATTTTTATTGTGATTACTTATGGTGTATATTGTGAATAAATTGAGAACAGGAAGTGAACAAAAGTTTTAGCAACTGTTATGTAAAAATTAAGAGGTAGGATTAAATAAACTCTGCTTCTTCCTACTCCTTTTCGAACATGTTGAAAAGAGAAACTGAAAATTGTGATGTATCATGTTGTGTGCTTGCATGTTAGAAATAAACTCAAACTCAAACAGTATATACAAATATTCTCGCATTTGTTACATCATTGATCAGAATCAGAATCAGAAATACTTTAATAATCTTTGAGGGGAAATTAAGATTTTCAGCACAATCCCATTCCAGAGCCTACAAACATTACATGGAGACAGAACAGGATCGCTGACGGGTCTGCCAACTTCCGGCGCCCCTTACAAAAAAGATGAAAAACAGGTAAACGATGTAAAAAACAAATATTCAGTCTAAGCCTGGGCCCCTGGAGAAGGGGTCCAGACTAAGGCCATGGAAAAAACACAGCCGTCATAGCCAGAGCAAACATAAATATGTGTGTAAGAGGGAAACATCAAAGAGCTCGAAGGACATTAAAAAAAACATTAAAAGACCAGAGCTGATGCAAACAGCCATTTCGACATACAACCATAAAAGTACAAATCCCAACCCATATTCTGTTGAATGCACTACGAAGACAAGATATTTGATGTTCAAACTCATAAACTTTTTTTTTTTTTTTTCAAATAATAATTAACTTAGAATTTCATGGCTGCAACATGTGCCAAAGTAGTTGGGAAAGGGCATGTTCACCACTGTGTTACATCATCTTTTCTTTTAACAACACTCAATAAACGTTTGTTAAATGAGAAAACTAATTGTTGAAGCTTTGAAAGTGGAATTATTTCCCATTCTTGTTTTATGTAGAGCTTCAGTCGTTCAACAGTCCGGGGTCTCCGCTGTTGTATTTTACGCTTCATAATGAACCACACATTTTCGATGGGAGACAGGTCTGGACTGCAACATTTTTTTTTTTACAAAGCCACGCTGTTGTAACACTTGTCTTGCTGAAATAAGCAGGGGCGTCCATGATAACGTTGCTTGGATGACAACATATGTTGCTCCAAAACCTGTATGGACTTTTCAGCATTAATGGTGCCTTCACAGAGGTATAAGTTACACATGCCTTGGGAACTAGTACACCCCCATACAATCACAGATGCTGGCTTTTGAACTTTGTGCCTATAACAATCCGAATGGTTCTTCTCCTCTTTGTTCTGGAGGACACCACGTCATCTGTTTCCAAATATAATTTGAAATGTGGACTCGTCAGACCACAGAACACCTTTCCACTTTGCATCAGTCCATCTTAGGTGAGCTCGGGCCCAGCCAAGCCGGCGGTGTTTCAGGATATTGTTGATAAATGGGTTTGGCTTTGCATAGTAGAGTTTTAACTTGAACTTACAGATGTAGCGACCAACTGTAGTTACTGACAGTGGTTTTATGAAGTGTTCCTGAGCCCAAGTGGTGATATCCTTTGCACACTGATGTCGGTTTTTGATGCAGTACTGCCTGAGGGCTCAAAAGTCCGTAATGTCATCACTTACGTGCAGTGATTTCTCCAGATTCTCTGAACTTTTTGATGATTTCACGGACCGTAGATGGTAAAATCCTTAAATTCCTTGCAATAGCTCGTTGGGAAATGTTGTTCTAAAACTGTTCGACAATTTGCTTACAAAGTGGTGACCCTCACCCCATTCTTGTTTGTGAATTACTTAGCATTTCATGGAAATTGCTTTATACCCAATCATGGCACCCAACTGTTTCCAATTAGCCTGCACACCTGTGGGATGTTCCATATAAGTGTTTGATGATCATTCCTCAATTTTCTCAGGATTTATTGCCACCTTTCCCAACTTCTTTGTCACGTGTTGCTGGCAACAAATTCCAAAGCTAATGATTATTTGCAAAAAAAAGAAAATGTTTATCAGTTTGAACATCAAATATGTTGTCTTTGAAGCATATTCAACTGAATATGGGTTGAAAATTATTTGCAAATCATTGTATTCCGTTTATATTTACATCTAGCACAATTTCCCAACTCATATGGAAACGGGGTTTGTAAAACAGCAACAACAAAAGAAAACATATACACTGTGGTGGCGTCTGCGGTGTTCCACGACATCGTCTGCTTTGGTTGGGGGAGCATGGCCAGAGACAGGAGGAGACCCAACAAAGCAACCAAGGTCTAAAATGTTTAAAATGGCCACCTCTTCAGGAATAAGTATCAAACAGGCATACGATATTATGGTTATGGTAATAATTTATTTGTACAACATATCTGAAAAGGAGCAGGAAGAAGCAAAGTTTATATTTACCGTATTTCCTTGAATTGTCGCAGGGCATATATTATGCGCCTGCCTTGAATTACTGCCGGGTCAAACTCGCTTCGCAAAATAATTAGCGCATGCTTGGTATTACCGCCTGGTCAAACTCGTGACATCATGAGTGACTCTTCCCCTGTCATCATTTTCAAAATGGAGGAGGCTGATTTCAATACCGGTAATCTGAAATCCCATTAAGGGAAGAAGATTAAGAGCTATTCAGTAAGATTTAAGGTCCAAGCTTACATCACACTCAAATTTTTACTGCATGCCTTTGGTAAGTGCCGGAGTGAGAAGAGGTTTTAAAATAATTAACGCATGCTTACTTTTACCGCATGCCTTTACTAAGTGCAGGAGTGAAAAGAGGTTTTAAATTAATTAGCGCCCCGGCGGCAATCCAAGGAAATACGATAATCCTACCCCTTCTCCATGTTTATTATTGATAGTTCATCAACACCATAACTTTCCCATGTTTAAATTAATTTTTCGTTTTGTGTGAAATAAAAAAGGTGTTTATAAAACATGAATAAGTAAAATGTTATTGATAGTCAATGAAAGTTATGTATTACTTATAGTGACGTTAACTATATGAAAATGTATTATCATGGTTTTTGTGACCAAAATTATGACGGTTACCATTATAATCATGGTACTGTTGAATGTGCTCACAAAGTTCTTACACACATACAAAAAACTATTACCATTTAAAAAAAAAATCTATGTGTCTTGTAGTCATGTTATCATTCAAACTAGTTAGCGATTAGTGCGCTAGTGACTTTTTAAGAAAATGAGTGGTATCACCCTGAGTTTTTCAAAGTGAGGCAATCAATCACGTTTTAGGATAATTAAAATTTTGAACTGTTTTGAGTTTTACTGTGGTTTATCGTTAGACCGCAATCTACTTAATATTGCAGAACCTGACAGGATATTTGTTACTATTGTATAGTTGTTGTTCACTTGTCTTTATGAGTTTTGTGTTTTATTGTTTTGTAATTGAGAAGATGTCAGGAGTCTATCCCAGTGGACTTTCGATGAGAAGTAGGGTACATCCTAGACTGGTCACCTGTCAAACACAGGACACATACACACAACCATTCACTCACATTCACAGCGATGGAAAATTTAGAACATAGAATATAATATAATCTCTTTATTGTCATATTTCATCATAGTTAACAAAGAAATTAAATGCCATTCATCAGTGCAATACAAATAAAAATCTCTAATATATATCATCACACATACCATTTTATTAAAAAATGTTGTACATTGCATGAATGTTATTTCAGTATTTGTAAGAACAGAAACATTTGGCAGTGTGCCATTTCAGAACTGCACAGAATTTAGGGTCTCAACCTTTTGGGTTATAGGAGAAAGCCGGAATATCCTGACATAACCTGACAGTGAGCCAAACCGGCCTCTACGACATCGTGAAGCCAATCCAGAATTTGTAAAAATCTGTATAGTTTGTTTGGTTGAAGCAGCCATGCATTCCCATTTTGTTGGAAATGTCCCTGGAGCCACCAAACAAGATAAGGGAGGGAGGCTGCATGACCGAGGGAGGGAACCAAGCTCATTAAGGCTGCAAGTCGACCATAAACGAGTTGATCTCAAGAACACGACAATAACGTGTGTGTTTTGCACCAATGGACATCATTCAGCTTCTTGGGTATCATGTCTTAAATAAATTTTAGTCAAAATGAGCAGTTCTCAAAAGGTGCATTGCCCTGCAAGTGCATTAATGTGATGTAAGGTTGGATTGAAAAAAAGGCAGCTCTTTTATGGGCGGGAAGCAGATGCAATGCGGATAGTGTTGGGTTGTGTGTGTACGAGCCGCAATACAAACAGGAGATGAAGGCCCGATAAGGAAATTAAGGGAAAGGGTGCAACTCAAATAAAGCGAGACTGATGCACAGTCTCTCTCTCTCTCTCTCTCTCAGAAGGAGACAAAGCTAGAAAGATGTCTGCAGAGTCGTCAGGGCGATATTGAAGATTTGAGGTCAAACATTTCCAGCGATTCATTGAAGACCAGAAGAACTTTATCCAGGGTGCATCTAGAACACCTCAATATGTTGAAGTGACCATGAAAGAGTCAGACCAAGCCAAGGACAGCCCCCCAAAGTGGGATTGGCCCCTCAAGCCTGACACGCGCCTCTGCCTTAACACTTTAGACTTCTCAGACCTCTGGGATGAGGAAGAACTGGACAGCACTGAAGACGAAGAAACCAACTCTACAGATGAAAGATTATATGGTGTTCTAACGCCTCCACCACCTCCTCCTCTCGACCAAAAACGCTTCCTAGCCACCCCAAAGAGAGCTGCCAATAAATGTGCCACCCTGAAACTTCACTGGAGGGCTCTGCCGAGTTTGGTCCCACTTCCCCGGAGGACTCGCTTTGGAACTCAGACTATTTGGGCCGGACTTGAGCCAGTCCACTTGGATACGGATTGGCTGGAGTTTCTGTTTGAATGGAAGGGCAAAAGCACCTGCTTGAGTGTGGCCTGTGAGCAGCGGGTAAGAGATGTCAGGGCTTGTGCACTATCATGAAGTGATGTCTTATCTTCCTGTCTTTTGACCCAGAAACAAGCAGTAGTGTCAGTGTTGGGAATGACGAGGAGTAACAACATCACTATCACCATGAGCCGCCTGCCACCCCTACGTCTCCTTCCCCCTGCTATATACAGCATGGACAGCAGTGTGCTGGACCGAGAGGACCTTCAGGTACTGTCCAGTGTTTGAATAATAATGTTGTTTTGCTGAAGAGTTTGTTGTGTACTGCAGCGGCTTCAAACTCTTATCCCAACTGAGGAAGAGCTCTGTCTGATCAAAGAGGCTAAGACTAAGAACCCCGGTTGCCCTCTGGCCACAGCCGACCTCTGCCTTCAGACTTTGGGGGAGATCCCTTATCTGAGCTCCAGGCTTAACCTATGGGCCTTCGCATTGGATTACGACTCTTTGGAACAGGTGAGTAACGACCACTCTTTAAATCATTACACTCTGCTTTATGTTTGCGCCTCTTTTTAGGAGATTGCCGAGCCACTCTTCCACCTGAAAGTGGCCATGGAGCAGCTGGTAGCTAGCGAGACCTTCAGACACATTCTTGCGACAGTGTTAGCCATTGGTAACTTCCTCAACGGATGTAAGGTGAGAAGGAAGCAATCCCTAATGGGGTCCATACTGTGTTATGCATAGACTTGCATGCCCCAGGCTTGCGGTTTCGAGTTGAGCTACCTGGGCAAGCTCTCCCAGGTGAGGGACACACGCTCCCGCCAGCCTCTGCTGCATCATGTATGCGTGCTCCTGTTGCATCTCTACCCTCAGTCCTCGGATCTCTACTCGGAACTGACAGCGGTTAGCAAAGCTGGCAAGGTGGTGTGCAATTATTTGTGTTTTTAAAGATACACAAAATGGTCTGCAATTCCTCCTCCTCCATATTTACAGTGGGACTACTCCCTGGTCCAAGCCAATCTAGACCACCTCGGTGACGTCTGTAGAGTTTCATGGCAGCAGATGAAGATGTTAGATAGAGCAGAGGAATGTAAATTGTCAAAGGGGGAGCAGAGGAGACTGTTAGTGGAAGGAGGTGAACGCTTAGGACAGAATGGGGCGCTCCGTCACAGGCTTTCACATATCCTGAGGGAGTGTGAGGACAGGATGAAGGTCTTGAGAGCTGTCCATCGCAGGGTTGTCAACCGGTGAGTCACCCCACTGCTAGTTTGAGGTACAGTAAGCATGATGAGTGTATTAATCAAAACAAATATTTCCAGGTTCCACTCATTCCTCTTGTTCCTGGGTTACTCTAAAGCAATGGCACGAGAAACCAGAGCAGAGGACTTCTGTAGAACAATAAGTAACTTCTCTCTCGAGTTCCGGGCCGCTCAGCAGACCATTCTGCTTCAGAGGGAGCGTGCAGCTGCAAGTCCAAGTCTAAACACTCCTGCAAGAAGAGGGAAACCATCTCCAAAACATGTACAAGTACACGACCTGGCAAATAATGCAAAGAAACAAGGCTCTGTGTTACTTAATCAGGAAAGTGAGCAACACCGCAATCTGGAGGCCGTGCTGACTTCAACCGACTTTACCTCCAAGCTGGATGTGACGCTGCCTCTGCACCGCAGGAGGATGCTAAACAACCAAGGTGAGGCTAAGATCCTCCATCATCTTTCCCGTTGTTTTAAATTCTTACTAAGCGCACATTTGTTTGCTTGTCAGGTCCACTCTCAGCAAAATTGAAGCGGTAACGCTGCTGGTGGAGAGCTAACCAGATGACGTGACATCTCAAATATATAGTTTGAACACTTAACTTTACATACAACAACTTGAAAGAATTGAAGAAACTATTAAAAACTTTCTGCTCGAAACAAAACGGGCATTTCTTATTATGGTTGTACTTGCCACATAGTAAATCAAAAAGGGTACAGCAGGTGGCGCATGCGTACTTCATTGACGACATAGAGCAGGGGTCACCAACCTTTTTGAAACCAAGAGCTACTTCTTGGGTAATGATTAATGCAAAGGGATACCAGTTTGATACACATTTAAATAAATTGCCAAAAATAGCCAATTAACCTTTAAAAAATAAATCTGGCACTCACCGAGGGTGGACGCTCTCCTTTCCTCTCCCTTATCTCTCCTGCTTGCTTTTTTTTTTTGTCTTGTCCTAACTTTCTTGTTGCCTCTTTTTTGCACTGCTTTCCGAATCTAAACATTGGAACTATTTAACTGGCCTCAACAAAATTGACAAGAACTTGGGTTGGGGGGAACCTGCTGTCGTGACAAAGCGGTTGTTGCTGGACACACGACGGACTCTTGGGAGATGAAGGAGGGCCGCGTGCCTGGCGACCCTTTTCTGTCGAGGACGTGAAGATATCCACCTATTCGGAATTATGAAAACAGGACATCTGCTGATTGGAGTAAGCGTTGCTCTGGTTTGTCGACAAATCGGAAGTTGCTAGCAGTCTTCAAAGTACCCCGAAGCTGCCACAAATGATTGGAGGATGCGGGAAGAACTGTGGAACAATCGGAACATGCGTTCTACCGAGTTGGCAAACTATGATGCGTGCAGTTTATCAACGCAACAAACAAACAATCGGAAAATTCCCGTCGTATCAATTCCTAGATATGGTCGTAATTACACTAAATGCACTGGGCATAATAAACACAACATTATTAATATTGCTACTACGGATAATTTGATCAAAAATTCCCTAAAACAGCCCACTACCCATAATATAGGTTTTTTAAACATAAGATCATTGTCTCCCAAATGTGAGTTTCCTTGCCCTTATGTGGGCCTACCGAGGATGTCGTAGTGGTTGGTGTTGTGGTTTGTGCAGCCCTTTGAGACACTTGTGATTTAGGGCTATATAAGTAAACATTGATTGATTGATTGATTGATTACATCGGACTGTCTACCCCACAGTTTTTGAGGACCAGTCATAGACAATTTTAGAGTGAAAAGCAAATTTTTATTTTCACTCGCATACAAACCATTTTAACTTGGATTGTTTCCCTGGCTTCGAGACTCTCCCGAAGATCGCTGCAGCGAAGACACAACAAACTCCCTTTTTTGTCTCTCATGGACACACACCTGTTGTTGTGAACTTTGGACTAGCGACGGCAAATACATCAAGGCCGCGGAACAGAGACACACTATGGGCTTATATATACACACACACACACACACATCCACAGAAAAATATACGCCACACATACAACCTCCCGTCCCCCTAATCCAACGCCCTCGACGCAAATCCCGTAGGGGTGATGAATGGATGGTCAGCGCCTGAGAGCTGCGATCTACCACCATGACCTTGAAGTACCTTCCCTCTGTTGCTAGATATCTCGAGATGTATATTGCCATATGTATATGTGCTTTGCTATGGAGGTTTTTTCTCACTCCAAACTAGGCCCCCTTAGGAGCCCAGTCTGGATTGTATTTTTTTACTAATCCTTCCCCGGCGATTACCTTTTTCCCATCTTTTACCGGGCGCCTTATGGCGACCCATCAGCGTTCTTGTTCTGTAACCCTGTACACTGTTTGTTGTCTAATTTTGAACAGGTTTGTGCTGAAAACAAAGTTTCGTTGTACTTGTGGCAATGACAATAAAGACCTACCTACCTACCTACCTACCTACCTACCTACCTACCTACCTACCTACCTACCTATATAAAAAAAAAGGGAATATCTGTCTGTCATTTCGTAGTAAATTTTTTTCCTTTTACGGAAGGTTTTTTGTAGAGAATAAATGATGAAAAACACTCAATTGAACGGTTTAAAAGAAGAGAAAACAGGAAAAAAATTAAAATTAAATTTTGAAAAATAGTTTATCTTCAATTTCGACTCTTTAAAATTCAAATTTCGACTGAAAAAAAGAAGAGAAAAACTAGCTAATTCAAATCTTTTTGAAAAAATTAAAAAAATAATTTATGGAAAATCATTAGTAATTTTTCCTGATTAGGATTAATTTTAGAATTTTGATGACATGTTTTAAATAGGTTAAAATCCAATCTGTCCTTTGTTAGAATATATAACAAATTGGACCAAACTATATGTCTAACAAAGAAAAATCATTATTTATTCTACATTTTCCAGAACAAAATTTTTAAAAGAAATTCAAAAGACTTTAATATAAGATTTAAATTTGATTCTACAGATTTTCTAGATTTGCCAGAATATTTTTTTTAGATTTTAATAATAAGTTTGAAGAAATATTTCACAAATATTCTTTGTCGAAAAAACAGAAGTTAAAAATGAAGAATTAAATTAAAATTGATTTATTATTCTTTACAATAAAAAAAAAGAAATAATTGAACATTGATTTAAATTGTCAGGAAAGAAGAATGAATTTAAAAGCTTAAAACAATATGTGTTTAAATATCCTAAAATCATTTTTAAGGTTGTATTTTTTCCCTAAAATTGTCGTTCTGAAAGTTATAAGAAGCAAAGTAAAAAAAAATAAACGAATTTAAACAAGTCTTTAAAATATTTTCTTGGATTTTCACATTCTATTTGAGTTTTGTCTCTCTTAGAATTAAAAACGTCAAGCAAAACGAGACCAGCTTACTAGTAAATAAATAAAATTAAAAAAATAGAGGCAGCTCACTGGTAAGTGCTGCTATTTGAGCTTTTTTTAGAACAGGCCAGCGGGCGACTCATCTGGTCCTTACGGGCTACCTGGTGCCCGCGGGCAACGCGTAGGTGACCCCTGACATAGAGCTATAGACTAGCAGTTGCTTTGTGTTTTCCCCGCAATGTGTACAATAGAATGATTATAATGCGTTCTACAGCTGTGAAATGTGGTCGATGTTAAATTTAGCAATGTAACACCAAGTATTAAAAATAGTTTCCCGGGTTCTTCCAAGCGTATCGACCAATTGGTGAAGGCGATGAACACGCAACATAGTTGGTTTATCCAATCAGAGAATACTTCATAGCGAGGTGAGCGTGACCACTCTGTTGCTGGCTTCTGTTTAAACGCCTTGGTAAGTTACTTACCTTGTATTAATTTTTATTTTATTATGATTGTGTTCAGTGTTTTTAGTGCTTTCAAACACATGTTTTTTTTTCAACGAGGTTCCTGTAAGATTAACGACTGCTTTTGTCTTTAATGTCCACCCATTATGATAAGGGTACAAAAAGTGTACTTTTTTTGGTTGTTATCGTAGATACATCTACATGTGTAAATATGTTAACAACTCTACTGCTTTATTTAAAATATATAGTGTTGGTGTGAAACTAAAAAAATAATACGAATCAACAATAATCTGTGTTCGTGCATGACATACTTGCGAAGCGCCTTCATAGCCAGCAGGTGGCAGTACAACATCTGACTCATTTATATAAAGTCCATGTTGAAACCCGTCGATAAAAACTTCGACATCTTACAGAATCAATGACTCAACCAATCAGTCATGGGTTTGTTAGCCCTGAAGCTTAATTCTCAGTTCAAGAACTATTGAGATGCACTCAACTTGACAGTTTGTCAGTTTCCTCTGCCCAACATTCCTACATGCTGACACTCTTGTATAAAGTATTTTTTCTTGTTACACACACTAAAGCAATATTGTTGTATGCTGCATGGTGCAAAGTGTCCTGTTTGTGTTGATAACACCTAATATGTTTGAAATGTTTCTGTGTCTGCCCTGCGACTCGGCCTCTAGCTGTTGTGAATTTAAATGAGCGGGCTTCCATGAGCTCAGTGGACCAAAATGAGCAAGAAAAAGAAGCACAAGAGGAAGAGGAGAAAAGAGGTGCTTCAGGCCACCGTTGCAGAGGGAAAAGTAACTTCTTCTTTTTTCCACCTCCATTGTTCTAAGTTCTATACTTGTCTTTTCCGTCCTGTGTTAGTAGGATATATTGGTAATAATAATAATGATAACAGTATGATTATTGGCAGTTCAGAACTTTTCCATGTGGGAAACTCCTTTTCCATCCATCCATCCATTTCCTACCGCTTATTCCCTTTGGGGTCGCGGGGGGCGCTGGTGACTATCTCAGCTACAATCGGGCGGAAGGCATGGTACACTCTGGACAAGTCGCCACCTCATCGCAGAGCCAACACAGATAGACAGACAACATTCACACTCACATTCACACACTAGGGCCAATTTAGTGTTGCCAATCAACCTATCCCCAGGTGCATGTTTTTGGAAGTGGGAGGAAGCCGGAGTACCCGGAGGGAACCCACACATTTACGGGGAGGACATGCAAACTCCTCACAGAAAGATGCCTAGCCCGGGATTGACCCCCAGACTACTCAGGACCTTCGTATAGTGAGGCAGACGCACTAACCCCTCTCCCACCGTGAAGCACACTCCTTTTCCACCGCAAGCAAAATAAAGGTACAAGGCATTGGTTTGAGTTAGTTTTGTTTAAAAAGTTATACTTTAGAATATTACACATAGCCTAACTCATTCATTCCAGAAAATAATAAATTATTTTTGTGTGAATTAAGAAATAATAATTAATTAAAGCTGCAAGCAGCGATGGACGGGACCGAGTATATATGGAAGTGGCTGGGGAGAGGGAAGTCTGGGCTTCCCAGATATAAGTTAGAACAACACACTACTTTGTATTATATTGTAGTTTTTACCTTCCAAAACGTGTCTACTGACAGATATAAATTAGAACTATACACTACTTTGTATTATAAATGTTGTAGTTTTTACCTTCCATAACGTGTCTACTGACAAATATAAGTTAGAACTACACACTACTTTGTATTATGTTGTAGTTTTTACCTTCCATAACATGTCTACTGACAGATATAAGTTAGAACTACTTAGTATTATAAATGTTGTAGTTTTTATCTTCCATAACGTGTCTACTGACAGATATAAGTTAGAACTACTTTGTATTATAAATGTTGTAGTTTTTGCCTTCCATAACGTGACTACTGACAGATATAAATTAGAACTAGTAGCTACTATTAGCGAACAGCTAGACTTACCAACTCAGCGTAATATCTTAACATCGACACACTCTCCCGTCGCAACTCGGCCCTGATGGTCCGCACCTATAAGTTTACAATTAGTTGTAAAATGTTGGACGGTTGTTTTTACGATATGCAGGCAAACGACAACATTAAAACATACCGGCTTAGCTACGACACCTGGCAGCCATCTTGGTGTAGACGATCACAGCCCCTCCCTCACCACTAGCAGAAACCCCCCCCCCCCAAAAAACGTCTCCCTCACTGTGTCTGCGTACGGCGGCCATCTTTGAAATGGTTTTCAGCTCAGCGGTTCTATGAAGGCCGATAAAATCAAAACCGTAGCAGTAATTGAAACTCTTTCCTGTGGTAGTTTGAAGCCGACACGACAAATGTGCTCAGAGGAGATAATGTTTGAAATAAGGTGACAGTTTTTTTATAAAACTTTTGTTTTGAAGGGGGAATTGCAAACTTTCTGTTGATTTTTGCTGAAGGATGTCAGTGTATGAAATCTAGGTCTAAGTGATACCTACATAGAGGAGTTTGTTTCATGTCGCTACAACATTCCTATTGGAAGTTACAGGCAGTTTTGTCTGTGTTTTCTTCCTAGGAGCAGTTGTGTCTGTGTTTTATTCCTAGGGGGCGCAAGAGCGCAATTTTGAGTTTTGGGGTTGGATTTGTTTATTAGATCACAATTTTCGCCAGTCCTGATGTGTGTGTCCAGTTTGGTGAGTTTTGAAGCATATTAAGGGGGTCAAAGGCAAAGGTGCAAAGGGGCAATGGTGAGTGTTTTTACAAAACTTTTGTTTTGAAGGGGGAATTGCAAACTTCTTGTTGATTTTTGCTTAAGGATGTCAGTGAATGAAATCTATGTCTAAGTGAGACTTACATAGAGGTTTTTGTTTCATGTCGTTACGATATTCCTACTGGGAGTTACAGGCAGTTGTGTCTGTGTTTTTGTCCCAGGGGGCGCTAGAGCGCAATTTTTAGTTTTGCGGTTAGGTTTTTTTATTAAATCGCAATGTTCGCCAGCCCAGTCCTGATGTGTGTGTCAAATTTAGTGAGTTTTGAAGCATGTTAAGGTGGTCAAATTACAGCTCAAAGCTGTGGAATAATAATAATAAAGTAAGAATAAAACGCTAGAAATTCAATAGAGTCCTCTGTCCCAAAGGTACATTCTGTCCCTTAAAATATGTATGCTTTCCTATTTTTTTCTGAATACGTTTAATCCACAATTTAAAATAATTATTAATAATGTAATGTAATAATGTATCGTGAGTTGGATGTTGTTGGTCCAGAAACAAGGATGCGGAGACTGCAGGCAAAGTGCAGGTGACACAACGTTGTGTCATGAATGCGCATGAAAAAAGTAACCAGGCACAGGGAGCATTTAGGAAAAGCTATGCAGCACACTGATGTACAAAGCAAACATTCCAGAGGAAAGGGCTGACATAATAAGTATCTTGAATGGCAGCTAGGGACAGGTGTGTCCTGATTGCCAACCAAGGACAGGTAAGGGAGCCAGAAGTAGTGGCAAATGGAGGCAAACAAAAAATGGGGGAAAAAAAGTAAGTTTACTGGACAGGAAATAAAACATAATACAATAAAGTATTAACTATCATGTAAAATCATGACATACACACACACGCACGCACGCACGCACGCACACACACACACACACACACACACACACACACACACACACACACACACACACACACACACACACACACACACACACACACACACACACCCACACACAGGATTTGACAAATACCGAGGTCAAAAATTGCAAGGTGTGCTAAGAAGAGCTTTGAAAGGCTGAAATCACGTATCCCAGCACTTTATGAATAATATTACCTTGAGCCACTTAATGAACAATCCCCTTTTTTAAATACTTTGCTGAAGTTTAGCGTATTAAACCATTTTACTATCATGAAATTATCCGTTTAAAAACTTTACACCATTTCTTTTCTGACATTGGTTTGAACCCAAGAACCATCCATCATTTTCTACCGCTTGTCCCTTTTGGGGTAGCGGTGGGTGCTGGAGCCTATCTCAGCTGCATTCGGGCAAAAGGTGGTGTACACCCTGGACAAGTCACCACCTCATCGCTGGGCCAACACAGATAGACGGACAACATTCACACTCACATTCACACACTAGGGCCAATTTAGTGTTGCCAATCAACCTATCCCCAAGTGCATATCTTTGGACCTTGTGCTTTAAATTTCTAATATGAGTGACACGGGCCACCGGCAGTTAAACTGGGATATCTGTCTTTGTATTCTAATCAATACCAGAGCACGATGTGGCCAGGAATACATTTGAGGTAACATTTCATATGAGGGCCTTAAAATTCAACATGCTCTTCGTCAAACAAAACAGGGGCCGAGCGTAAATCGAAGCCCTCTAAGCAGAGTGTTGACAGCACGTGTCGGATCGGATGATTTTTAAAGTAAAAGGGAACGTAATAGCCTTAACAATTGTCTGGAGCTGTAGCGGAATCTGCATGACCAAAGATTGTATATTGAGAAAAGATGAACTACCACTTGCACTGCACACACAATGTCCATAAAGTATATTTGCAGTCAGCCATGTCATCTTTTTGTCACTTAAAAATATACCTAGGACATGACCTTGGTGTCGCACACACACACACATTGACACACCATGTTCAGGGCCATGTGCTTTTGTTTTGAAAAAATTACACTTTTTCAAATGATGTTTATCATAGCGATTTATTAGACATTGCCTTGCTCTGCATTAATGAAACGTCCAATGGGCTTTCTGTCCATCTTTATTGGAGGTCCCGGAAGGACGGATGACAGGAAACAAAAAAATATATATAATGAAATCCAGTCAAAAAAGTTGAATGCTTTTCACACTACAATGTAGTCATGCATGCAATAAAAAACATATTTAGTTATGCAATTGCGTCTTCCGCAAGCTGATGGATGATAGGAAGCACGTGCCTTGCTGGACTTTGGGTAGTGAAGCCAAGTTGCCCTAGCTGTCTGCCGAGGCTCGCCGGGAGATACGAGAGTGAGGGGACCCAGTCAGTCACTAAATGTCCGTATGTAAAATGGCAGCTTTTGTTTGTGACGAAGCTTATTAAGTAAAATAAACACACACACAAAAAAAAAATCTATAATTTACAAATTAGATTGCATGTTAGTGTGAATCAAGATCACATTTTTTTGTGTTGCAAGACTCCATCCATCCATCCATCATCTTCCGCTTATCCGAGGTCGGGTCGCGGGGGCAACAGCCTAAGCAGGGAAACCCAGACTTCCCTCTCCCCAGCCACTTCGTCTAGCTCTTCCCGGGGGATCCCGAGGCGTTCCCAGGCCAGCCGGGAGACATAGTCTTCCCAACGTGTCCTGGGTCTTCCCCGTGGCCTCCTACCGGTTGGACGTGCCCTAAACACCTCCCTAGGGAGGCGTTCGGGTGGCATCCTGACCAGATGCCAGAACCACCTCATCTGGCTCCTCTCGATGTGAAGGAGCAGCGGCTTTACTTTGAGTTCCTCCCGGATGGCAGAGCTTCTCACCCTATCTCTAAGGGAGAGCCCCGCCACACGGCGGAGGAAACTCATTTCGGCCGCTTGTACCCGTGATCTTATCCTTTCGGTCATGACCATAGGTGAGGATGGGAACGTAGATCGACCGGTAAATTGAGAGCTTTGCCTTCCGGCTCAGCTCCTTCTTCACCACAACGGACCGGTACAACGTCCGCATTACTGAAGACGCCGCACCGATCCGCCTGTTGATCTCACGATCCACTCTTCCCTCACTCGTGAACAAGACTCCTAGGTACTTGAACTCCTCCACTTGGGGCAGGGTCTCCTCCCCAACCCGGAGATGGCACTCCACCCTTTTCCGGGCGAGAACCATGGACTCGGACTTGGAGGTGCTGATTCTCATTCCGGTCGCTTCACACTCGGCTGCGAACCGATCCAGCGAGAGCTGAAGACCCCGGTCAGATGAAGCCATCAGGACCACATCATCTGCAAAAAGCAGAGACCTAATCCTGCGGTTACCAAACCGGAACCCCTCAACGCCTTGACTGCGCCTAGAAATTCTGTCCATAAAAGTTATGAACAGAATCGGTGACAAAGGACAGCCTTGGCGGAGTCCAACCCTCACTGGAAATGTGTTCGACTTACTGCCGGCAATGCGGACCAAGCTCTGGCACTGATCGTACAGGGAACGGACCGCCACAATAAGACAGTCCGATACCCCATACTCTCTGAGCACTCCCCACAGGACTTCCCGAGGGACACGGTCGAATGCCTTCTCCAAGTCCACAAAGCACATGTAGACTGGTTGGGCAAACTCCCATGCACCCTCAAGAACCCTGCCGAGAGTATAGAGCTGGTCCACAGTTCCACGACCAGGACGAAAACCACACTGTTCCTCCTGAATCCGAGGTTCGACTATCCGACGTAGCCTCCTCTCCAGTACACCTGAATAAACCTTACCGGGAAGGCTGAGGAGTGTGATCCCACGATAGTTGGAACACACCCTCCGGTCCCCCTTTTTGAAGAGAGGAACCACCACCCCGGTCTGCCAATCCAGAGGTACCGCCCCCGATGTCCACGCGATGCTGCAAAGTCTTGTCAACCAAGACAGCCCCACAGCATCCAGAGCCTTAAGGAACTCCGGGCGGATCTCGTCCACCCCTGGGGCCTTGCCACCGAGGAGCTTTTTAACTACCTCAGCGACCTCAGCCCCAGAAATAGGAGAGTCCACCACAGATTCCCCAGGCACTGCTTCCTCATAGGAAGACGTGTTGGTGGGATTGAGGAGGTCTTCGAAGTATTCCTTCCACCTGTCCACAACATCCGCAGTCGAGGTCAGCAGAACACCATCCGCACCATACACGGTGTTGATAGTGCACTGGTTCCCCTTCCTGAGGCGGCGGACGGTGGTCCAGAATCGCTTCGAAGCCGTCCGGAAGTCGTTTTCCATAGCTTCCCCGAACTCTTCCCATGCCCGAGTTTTTGCCTCCGCGACCGCTGAAGCTGCACACCGCTTGGCCTGTCGGTACCTGTCCACTGCCTCCGGAGTCCTATGAGTCAAAAGGACCCGATAGGACTCCTTCTTCAGCTTGACGGCATCCCTCACCGTTGCAAGACTCACGCTACTTTAAAAAAAAATACGGGCAATACAAGTACAGAGCAAACATTTTTTTCACATTGGCCCTATATTTAATTTTGTTCTAAAGGAGTTTGTCTGCATGCTAATTAAAACTATCAAACAAACAAACAGGCCAGTAGAAATAACTACCTATAGGGGGTCGGATTTTGAGCAACACTGCTATTTGTTGCATCCCTTAGGCCAGGGGTCGGGAACCTTTTTGGCTGAGAGAGCCATGAAAGCCAAATATTTAAAAATGTATTTCCGTGAGAGCCATATAATATTTTTTAACACTGAATACAACTAAATGTGTGCATTTTTAAGTCAGACGAACATGTTTAGAGTATAATAAATCCCTTATTCGTTTTAATAACATTGTTATTCTGAAGTTAACCAATAATAAATCAAATACTTCTTACCATTAATGCGACTTCTTGAACAAGTCTGGTAGAAAACGGATGGATGGATAAAATGCATGAGAATGTTTTGTATTTTGAACGTTATTTTTAGCTCTGTGCTTACTAGCGGAATTATTCATAATTATCGTGTTAAGCCAGGGGTGTCCAAACTTTTTCCACTGAGGGCCGCACACTGAAAAATCAGAGCAAGCGGGGGCTATTTTCATAATTTTTATTTTAAAAACCAATACAATACATGTATAAAAAATATACATTTAGGCCTCCACTCAGTTATGATCCCGGGGACCCCAAAGGGTTTTGGTCAAAAAAAAAAAAAAAAATTTGTCATTAATCAGTATTATCATTTTTATTATTATGCAAGTTTTAAATCTCTAGATCAACATTAGAAAAAAAAAAATTTAAAAACACAAAATATGCAATATTTTCATCCAATAATTTTTTTAGGTGGGATATTTGAGATTATTTAATAATTGGAGCCTTAATTTTGGATTTTGATTCATTATTATTTTTTGAGCAATGACAGTTAAAAATAAATCACACTATAATAATTGGGGATCCAAAAGTGTCCTATTTATTAAAGTGTTAAAAAATAAATTATACATTTTTTTTTACAGTTTACTTTTAGCACGATAATCTCGAGATCAATTTCAGATATATCCGTCAATTTTAAGTTTTATTGTTGTTTATGTTTTGTTTGTTTGTTTTAGGCCCTTCTTTAAAAAAAAACAGCTCAGTTTTTTATATGGTAAAACCCAAAATAGGCAACATTTTCCCCCAAAAATATCTCAAAGTAGAATATTTAATGTGATGTAAATGATGCCTTGTATAGGTCAATAATTCAAAATGACATTGATTTTGAGTCATTGTTCTTTTTTAAAGAAAGAAACAGCCTGCATGGCAGCTTTGTGTTATAAGAGTAGGCATTGCAACATTTACTTGTTACATTTCACCTGTTTGCTCTTTTATACCACTTTTTATGTTTTTAATTTTTTTTTAATTGTATTCTTAAAATGTGCAGTGGGGCCGTTAAAAAATGACATGCGGGCCGCACTTTGGACAGCCCTGTGTTAAACTATGTCAGCTAAGATTTATCTGATAGCCAGATGAAGTCATCAAAGGAGCCACATCTGGCTCTAGAGCCCTAGGTTCCCTACCCCTGCCTTAGGCCGACCCCAGCATCCCTTAGGCCGGGAGTCGGCAACGCGCCACTAGCGGCTCTTAAGCGCCACCTTGGTGGCTCCCTGGAGCTTTTTCAAAAATGTATGAAAATGGAAAAAGATGAGGGAATTTTTTTTGTTTGTTTTGTTTTAATATGGTTTCTGAAGGACATACATGACAAAAATATTCCTAATTGTTAAAAATCCCACTGTTTACATTAAACATGCCTTCCTGATGAGAGTATTTGGCGCGCGCCATTTTGTCCTAACTTCGTAAGTCCTTGAAGGCACCGTAGTTTGTTTACATATACAACTTTCCTTGATGTTGCCACATAAATGTGTTTTATGCCACTCCTTCTTTGTCTCTATTTGTCTATCAAACGTCTTATGCTGTGTGTGAATCCACAAAGGTGAACTTTGTTGATGTGTTTGACTTGTGCGGAGTGCTAATCAGACATATTTGGTCACTGCATGACTGCAAACTAATCGATGCTAACATTCTATTTATCATCATCATCATCATCATTTATTTTTATTCCTTTCATGAAAATGTATATATACAAGCCACGTACAATTGACACTTTCATAGTTTTTTTGTTTCTTCTACATTTACATGATCAGAAAGGAGCAGATGGAAGAATACTATTCTTATATTTATCCGCCCCCTTTTTAACACAAATTATTTTAAAAACCCCGTTTCCATATGAGTTGGGAAATTGTGTTAGATGTAAATATAAACGGAATACAATGATTTGAAACCCTTTTCAACCCATATTCAATTGAATGCACTACAAAGACAAGATATTTGATGTTAAAACTCATAAACTTTATTTTTTTTTGAAAATAAATAATTTCATGGCTGCAACACGTGCCAAAGTAGTTGGGAAAGGACATGTTCACCACTGTGTTACATCACCTTTTCTTTTCACAACACTCAATAAACGTTTGGGAACTGAGGAAACTAATTGTTGAAGCTTTGAAAGCGGAATTCTTTCCCATTCTTGTTTTATGTAGCGCTTTAGTCGTTTAACACTCCGGGGTCTCCGCTGTAGTATTTTACGCTTCATAATGCGTCACACATTTTCGATGGGAGACCGGTCTGGACTGCAGGCGGGCCAGGAAAGTACCCGCACTCTTTTTTTACGACGCCACGCCGTTGTAACACTTGTCTTGCTGAAATAAGCAGGTGCGTCCATGATAACGTTACTTGGATGACAACATATGTTGCTTCAAAACCTGTATGGACCTTTCAGCATTAATGGTGCCTTCACAGATGTGTAAGTTACCCATGCCTAGGGCACTAATACACCCCCATACCATTACAGATGCTGGCTTTTAAACTTTGTGCCTATAACAATCCGAATGGTTATTTTCCTCTTTGTTCTGGAGGACACCACATCCTCTGTTCCCAAATATAATTTCAAATGTGGACTCGTCAGACCACAGAACACCTTTCCACTTTACATCAGTCCATCTTAGGTGAGCTCGGGCCCAACCAAGCCGGCGGCGTTTAAGGATATTGTTGATAAATGGGATTGGCTTTGCATAGTACAGTTTTAACTTGCACTTACAGATGTTGCGACCAACTGTAGTTACTGACAGTGGTTTTAGGAAGTGTTCCTGAGCCCATGTGGTGATATCCTTTACACACGGAGGTCGGTTTTTGATGCAGTACCGCCTGAGGGATCAAAAGTCCGTAATATCATCGTTTACGTGCAGTGATTTCTCCAGATTCTCTGAACTATTTGATGATTATACGGACCGTAGATGGTATCCATCCATCCATCCATTTTCTACCGCTTATTCCCTTGTGGGGTCGCGGGGGGCGCTGGCGCCTATCTCAGCTACAATCGGGCGGAAGGCAGGGTACACCCTGGACAAGTCGCCACCTCATCGCAGGGCCAACACAGATAGACAGACAACATTCACACTCACATTCACACACTAGGGCCAATTTAGTGTTGCCAATCAACCTATCCCCAGGTGCACGTAGATGGTAAAATCCCTAAAATTCCTTGCAATAGCTCGCTGATAAATGTTGTTCTAAAACTGTTCGACAATTTGCTTACAAAGTGGTGACCCTCACCCCATCCTTGTTTGTGAATTACTTAGCATTTCATGGAAGCTGCTTTTATACCCAATCATGGCACCCAACTGTTCCCAATTAGCCTGCACACCTGTGGGATGTTCCGTATAAGTTTTTGATGAGCATTCCTCAACTTTATCAGTATTTATTGCCACCTTTCCCAACTTATTTGTCACGTGTTGCTGGCATCAAATTTTAAAGTTAATGTTTATTTGCAAAAAAAAAAAAGTAAATCAGTCTGAACATCAAATATGTTGTCTTTGTAGCATATTCAACTGAATATGGGTTGAAAATGATTTGCAAATCATTGTATTCTGTTTATATTTACATCTAACACAATTTCCCCAACTCATATGGAAACGGGGTTTATAGATGACTTTATAACTGTTCCCTCCACCAACACCCAAACTCCAACATACTCTTTAAATTTCCTTCAAACATTTTCACAATGACACGTCCAATCTACATCAAAATTCCGTTTGATATAATTCCAGTTTTTTTTCTTAAATTCAAATATATTCTTGCAGCTTTTTAAGTCTTTGTTTAGAGACTTATGCTGGCTGTACATACATAATGCATCATTATGCCTTGTATTTCAGGTATATTTGAGGTCAATTTTATTTGTAGTTTCCGCTTCCATCAATTTGAACACACACGTTTTTACCTTTGGGCATTCTAAGCCAGTATTTTCCAGGAGTTATCACACTCTTTTAAAAGCCTATGTTTTAGTAATGTTTTTCAATGTTGTAAAAATGTGTAGAATAAATATTACATTTCAACATGTTTGTCAACGAAGATTTCCATAAGCCTGCGACACATAGTCATTTTGATAGTAGGCTAATACAGCTAATATAGACACTTACATCATGTGTTGCCTTCATTATACCACTTATATAAAGCTTTAAAATTTTTGCAGCTTCAGACAGATTTTTTTTTTTGTATTCATTGTCCAGTTTGGCTCTTTTAACATTTTGGGTTGCCGACCACTGCCTTAGGCCAATGGTTCTCAAATGGGGGTACACGTACCCCTGGCGGTACTTGAAGGTATGCCAAGGGGTATGTGAGATTTTTTTTAAATATTCTAAAAATAGCAACAATTCAAAAATCCTTACAAAAAATATTTATTGAATAATACTTCAACAAAATATGAATGTAAGTTCATAAACTGTGAAAAAAATACAACAATACAGTGTTGACAGCTAATTTTTTTATGGACATTTTCCATAGATATCGATGTTAAAGATTTATTTTTTGTGAAGAAACGTTTAGAATTAAGTTCATGAATCCAGATGGATCTCTATTACAATCCCCAAATAGGGCACTTTAAGTTGATGATTACTTCTATGTGTAGAAATCTTTATTTATAATTGAATCAAATGTTTATTTTTCAACACTTTTTTAGTTATTTTTATATCGTTTTTTCCAAATAGTTCAACAAAGACCACTACAAATGAGCAATATTTTGCATTGTTATACAATTTAATAAATCAGAAACTGAAGACATAGTGCTGTATTTTACTTCTTTATCTCTTTTTTTTTTTTTTTACTAAAAATGCTTTACTATGATTTGGGGGTACTTGAATTAAAAAAATGTTCACAGGGCGTACATCACTGAAAAAAGGTTGAGAACCACTGACTTAGGCTAAGTGTTATTATTGTGTTTCTTTGTGCATGTTGTTGTTCAATAACGCAGTGATCCGCACTAAAATCTGCTTCGCTCCATATGGCACCACTGCATAAATATAGATGAGCCGAGCTTTCATGTTTTGGAAAATGAGGCTATTGGCAATTTTAGATGAATCACAAGGAAGTGGGGGCGGGGTTTACAGAAATGTGGAGACAGATCTGACTTCACTGCCACTTTAAGTAGGTCAACCACCGAGTTGTGATGTCACATCGCAGTTGGCAAATCACACCTTCCCCCCACGCCAGAGCGCCGCAGGAAAATAAACAATAACACCCCCCACCCCATTCTTTTCTGCAGCTGTCCCTGATGCTATAAACACTCTCACTGACAGTGACAGCATAGCCTTCCATCATATCTGAGGAGAATCTGTAACTTTCACATCTTCTGCTGCTACAAACACTTACTAAACACCCTCTTCCCCTAAACCCATCCGTCACCTTCCTTTGCCAAAGCCGCTTTGTTCACCGAGGCGCCGCTAAAGAGGACGTGTGTGACGCATGCTCAAAGTGGAGCTATTTCTGATGTTCTTTTGGGTTGCAGTATCACACAAAACCCACAGGGCCTTCATAAGACATGATAGTGTCCTACGCTTGCATGTGTGTGTGTGCGTTTGTGTGTGTGAAGCGATGGAGTGGGGGAAGTGAAAATCCCACAGGGTAAAAACAGGAAGTTGTGCAGCCATTACCACTTTAATTGGGCCTCGAACACTGCCCTCTTTTGAAAGAGGTAATAAATGCAAAAGGGGAACTTGTGTCTGATTGAGCAAATTATGGCCCGCTCTAACTTTATTAAGCAGCATACTTCTAATGACAGCATGGTGCTCATGATCTTTGAGTCAGTCGTACTTGCAAACCTCAGTGCATAATAAGCATTGTGCTTCCTATTTCATTAATACATGATTTTTTTTTTTTTTGAAGGAAGAAATCTGGAGGAGAGTGTCGCTCAACGCCTGATAAAGCAAATGTCAACATGGAGCACCAGGGGATGGTTCCGAAGAGAGGGGTTATGTTTGGACGTAAACTTGAATCAGTGCCTTTTGGGAAATAATATTGCCCCCAAAAGGCATGTTTGTGCTTGTGTGTCTGTGGTAGAAGGGTGAAAATGTCATCGTCAAGGGGCCCATCAGGACCACTGTGCAGCGGCTTCCTGGAGCAGCAGGAGTCCATCATCAGGAGAGGAAGCAGACGGTGAAAAGTAAGCAACACAGCTTCGATTTCTTCGTTGTTGTTCCTGTCTGCACACATTTAAAGCACATTGTGTTCTGCGTTTGATGGCATGACGATAATGACATCTCATCACTGTAAAAGCACTGCAATGCACTCGATTAGAACGACCGAATAAGCGCACCAGCCGTCGTTGAGCTGTGTTGTCCAGGGGAAGCTAAAGAGAGCTCCACTTTCTCTCTGGCGTTGCCCTGAGAGGCATTATTTGTGAGTCCCCGTCTACGTGCACACGACGGGAGCACACAATGCATTCCTCTGCCTCGGCGTTCCACTGGCAACGCAACACAGCCGAGTCTCCTGCTGGTCCGAGGGAGTGTTTACACGAGCTGCGTGACTGAGTTCATGGGGTGAAGGCCCACCCAGAAATATACAACGGTGTGGGGACACTTGGGTTGTGTGCCGTGTTGTGTCACACTAGTTGGGAGTGTGTTACGTCAACACCCGAAGGCCCGCTAATCTGAGCTGGACAGCTGGCGGTCCGGGCCAAGCAGTGTCCCAACACAGATTTACAAGTGTGCAGCAGTTGCTGTGCACAGATCCAGTATGCTCCTGTCATCTTTTTATTTTTTTTTTACTTTGCTGCTAAACACACACACTGTTCAGAGATCCCAACATACTTTTTACTTTTAGACTGGTTGGAAACTGATCCTGGTGCAGTATGCAGCAGCGTAAACACAGTGTGCAGGCCTGAAGCACACGTTTTTATTTATGGTGAAGCAACAATTTGTTTCTTGTTACAAAGCATAATTCATAGTTTTACAAATGTGGAATTAATTTGAAAGAACACAGTGCATTATATCAAGGGCTGCGAGTGTTTGGGCACCACACGACTAGATTCTCGGGGGTAACGATTCGATTCAAAAAGAGTCTCCATTCTTTTTCATAACATTAGGTGTCACTTATATGATTAACTAAATTGTTCTATAAAATACACAAACAGCTCCTATATATTTTCTTATTAATTAAAAGAAAACATGTGTAATAAAAACATTTAATAAAGTCAAATACAAAAAATCATTTCAACTTTAATTTTATTGACACTGTAGTTGAGGAACATCCATCCATCCATCCATCTATCCATTTTCTACCGCTTATTCCCTTTGGGGTCGTGGGGGGCGCTGGTGCCTATCTCAGCTACAATCGGGCAGAAGGCGAGGTACACCCTGGACAAGTCGCCATCTCATCGCAGGGCCAACACAAATAGACAACATTCACACTCACATTCACACACTTGGGCCAATTTAGTGTTGCCAATCAACCTATCCCCAGGTGCATGCCTTTGGAAGTGGGAGAAAGCCGGAGTTCCCGGAGGGAACCCACGCATGCAAACTCCACACAGAAAGATCCCGAGCCCGGGATTGAACCCAGGACTACTTACGACCTTCGTATTGTGAGGCAGACGCACTAACTTCCTGCCCGGTGAGGCCAATCATAAATTACAAACAATATTTGAAAAAGCATCTACGTCGAGTGTGCAATACAACGGTGCTGCTTTTGTTTCGAAAAGCGTTATTTGTATTGCTTCCGTGTAGACGTATTTAATTATTGATTAATTCTTAAATAATTATTAATTCTTAAATAATTAATTAATTCTTAAATAATAATTAATTATTACTGAATTAATTATTAATAAAATAAAACATGTTTAATAAAAACTTTTCATAAAGTCAAATACAAAAAATAATTTAAATTTTTATTTCATGGACACTGTAGTTTAGATAGGCACCAGCACCCCCCGTGACCCCAAAAGGGAATAAGCGGTAGAAAATGGATGGATGGATGTAGTTGAGAAACATATATTCATTATTTATTTAGTTTATGTACAAACCCCATTTCCATATGAGATGGGAAATTGTGTTAGATGTAAATATAAACGGAATACAATGATTTGCAAATCCTTTTCAACCCATATTCAGTTGAATATGCTACAAAGACAACATATTTGATGTTCAAACTCATAAACATTTTTTTTTTTTTTTGCAAATAATCATTAACTTTAGAATATGATGACAGCAACACATGACAAAAAAGTTGGGAAAGGTGGCAATAAATACTGATAAAGTTGAGGAATGGTCATCAAACACTTATTTGGAACATCCCACAGGTGTGCAGGCTTATTGGGAACAAGTGGGTGTCATGATTGGGTATAAAAACAGCTTCCCAAAAAATGCTCAGAATTTTACAAGAAAGGACGGGGCGAGGTACATCCCTTTGTGCACAACTGCGTGAGCAAAGAGTCAAACAGTTTAAGAACAATGTTTCTCAAAGTGCAATTGCAAGAAATTTAGGTATTTCAACATCTACGGTCCATAATATAATCAAAAAGTTCAGAGAATCTGGAGAAATCACTCCCAAAAGCGGCATGGACTGAAACCAACATTGAATGACAGTGACCTTTTGATCCCTCAGACGGCACTGTATCAAAAACGGACATCAATCTCTAAAATATGACACCACATGGGCTCAGGAACACTTCAGAAAACCACTGTCACTAAATACAGTTGGTAGCTACATCTGTAAGTGCAAGTTAAAGCTCTACTATGCAAAGCAAAAGCCATTTATCAACAACATCCAGAAACGCCGCCGGCTTTTCTGGGCCCGAGATATTCTAAGATGGACTGATGCAAAGTGGAAAAGTGTTCTGTGGTCGGAAGAGTCCACATTTCAAATTGTTTTTGGAAATATTCGACATCTTGTCATCCGGACCAAAGGGGAAGCGAACCATCCAGACTGTTATCGACGCAAAGTTCAAAAGCCAGCATCTGTGATGGTATTGGGGTGCATTAGTGCCCAAGGCATGGGTAACTTACACATCTGTGAAGGCACCAATAATGCTGAAAGGTACATACATGTTTTGGAATAACATATGCTGCCATCTAAGCGCCGTCTTTTTCATACACGCCGCTGCTTATTTCAGCAAGACAATGCCAAGCCACATTCAGCACGTGTTACAACAGCGTGGCTTTGTTAAAAAAAAGAGTTCGGGTACTTTCCAGGCCCGCCTGCAGTCCAGACCTGTCTCCCATCGAAAATGTGTGGCTCATTATGAAGAGTAAAATACGACAGCGGAGACCCCGGACTGTTGAACGACTGAAGCTATACATAAAACAAGAATGGGAAAGAATTCCACTTTCAAAGCTTCAACAATTAGTTTCCTCAGTTCCCAAACGTTTAATGAGTGTTGTGAAAAGAAAAAGGTGATGTAAAACAGTGGTGAACATGCCCTTTCCCAACTACTTTGGCACGTGTTGCAGCCAGGAAATTGTAAGTTAATTATCATTTACAAAAAAAAAAAAAAGTTTCTGAGTTTGAACATCAAATATGTTGTCTTTGTAGTGCATTCAATTGAATATGGGTTGAAAAGGATTTGCAAATCATTGTATTCCGTTTATATTTACATCCAACACAATTTCCCAACTCATATGGAAACGGATTTTGTATTCTAGCACAAAATTATTGTAAGTACATTTATAATTTTTGTCATTTACTTACAAGTCCCTTCTTATGCAGTATATTTGATTAGTACTTACTTTTCTAATCAGCCTGGCATAATCCTAAAGTGTACGTGTTAAATAATACTCTTTTTGATCAACACTGTTTCCTATCATTTGACAAGTGTGTAAACTGTAAGTAGGTTAGATATCATTATTGAATTCAATTAAAATCAAGAGTACGATTACTATTTCAGTGTTAATATCAGAGTGGGTCTTCGGCCCCTCTGTAGTGGAAACACCAAGCCCCGAGGTCAAAAGGGTTACAGCCTTGAGGAATGCGCGAAAATGAAGACATATGTGTGCCAAGCATCTGGCATAATATACTATTCAAAAAAACTTAAAGGGGAACCACAGTTTTTTTTTAATTTTGCCTAAAATCCTCTAAACCCCTCGAAAAAACATGCAAGAACGTTTCATGGTCTAAGTATGTATCAGACACTCCAGGAATTCACGATGTGGCGATATTTTTTCCAATCCCTGCTAATTATGCGCGGCCTTGCTAATTGTCCAATGCTTGCAACTTCTCTGCACATTTTGACCAAACAGCATAATTTAGCCGGTTTAATTTGTCTCTCTGTGGGGCTTAAACGCATGCGTCAATTGACTCATCAAAACTTACGTTTGTGTCTTCCGTCCTTCCTTTTTTCTTGTGTTAACGAGTAGGAACAGTTGTTGTGAGCTCTGAATAACAGAGCCGTATGTACAGAGCACGGATGGATAAAAACCAGCCACTACTTTGCCTACCCGGAACGTGTGCGGCTTTCCGCAGAAGAATGCAGCGTTTCAGTTTTTCAGACGTTAGTTTTTCAAAAAACTTAAACCAAAAGGATAAGTCGTAATATAGTTTTAAACATACTCCAGCTCATAAACTTACAATAAAACCTATTTTTATTTAATCAAAGTATGTTTAGTGACAAGCAGGCTTCTAACACAATGTACATCACAAATTACAAAACGACAAAAAAAACAAAAAAAACACGTGCTACCATTATTTTGCCAAAATCCCCATTAGCTTTGGACCAACAATTACAGAGAAATTGACTTTTGTGGTGTCTGCCTCCAATGTATTTTTTATAATAAAATGTGCTTTTACCCTTGCTTATTGCGAATCTGCAGGCTTTCCCGATTTTATAATCCCCATAATACCTTGAATATTGAACTAATGCTGCTTTTTACTGCAGCTTTTGATAGTTTAGTTTGGATTATTGGTGTCTGACACATGCAGAAAAAAGTGCATTTTTGAAGCAAAGTTGTATTAAGCAAAAGAGTATTAAATGACTGTTACTGAAAGTACGATATACCACGTTTCCCATGTGTATATATGCTTACCTCGCACAAGAAACTGTTGCTGTTGGTACTCCAGCCTTCCCGGCAAAACTTTACTTCCCATATTTAGATTTATATATATTTATGCATTTGAAGTCCATTATGTAGCACTAGTGCTGAGAGCTAAACAAGAAATAAAAACCTAACAAAACAGTCACTTACAATCTCTTTTCTCATTGGGATGCCGACTAATGATATATTTACATCTTTCAGCACATGACTTGTGTTCCCCATTTAGTTGATGAATTCAGTAAATTTCCTCACTCCTGTGATAAAAACTCTTGCAATGAATCAAGCATGTTGCTGTGTCTTCCTAGTGATGTCTTATGGTTTAAGTTGAATTTAAAAAAATACCAAATTCTCAGCTTATCACCACTACCTTTTTGGGTGCCTTTTTATCCCAAGTAGATTAATCCTATATAGCTACATCATTAGCTGCCTCATACTATCAGTTATTTATGATTTCGACTGCACAACAAAGAGAAAGACAAATGTGTAATTGTCTCACATGAAGATTGTAAGTGATATGCAATCCAAAATTCTCCCCCAAAAAGTGTAGTTCCCTTTTAAGGCTGTAATTGTTACCAAAGATGTATCAATAAATTATGAGCAAAGGCTGTGGTTCCTTATGTACGTAAGATTATTTATTTTCTCTTTTGATAAATTTGCAAACATATTTTTTTTCATGTAGTCATTATGGGGTGTTATGTGTGATGATCCATTGCCCAGATCATGTTTTGTTTTGGTTTAAGACTCCCTTAGTTCTGTTTTCAGCACCCCTGGGTTTGTATTCCTGGTTATTATGGGTGCTGATTATGTTCACCTGCCTATGGTTAGTGGTTGGGACGTTCACCTGATCCCGGTCTCTAATCAGAGCGCTATTTATGCCTGCCTCTCGTCACACTCGGTCTGGCTGTTTTGTTTGCTTCATGCAACATTTCCGTTTGATGATTCTTTCTTCTTGTTCGTAGCTTCCAGTGCACTCTTTCCTGTATTTTTGTATTCTTGCTTGATCCTGGTTATTATGGGTGCTGATTATGTTCACCTGCCTATGGTTAGTGGTTGGGACGCTCACCTGATCCCGGTCTCTAATCAGAGCGCTATTTATTCCTGCCTCTCGTCACACTCGGTCTGGCTGTTTTGTTTGCTTCATGCAACATTTCCGTTTGATGATTCTTGCTTCTTGTTCGTAGCTCACAGTGCACTCTTTCCTGTATTTTTGTATTCTTGCTTGATTGATGGAAATAAATCAGCTTTCTCGTCTGCATCTTGGGGAAACGATCCGTGCATTACCATGAGACCCAAGCGTAACAGAAAACAGCAAGCCGAGTGTGGAGAGAGGCAGGCATAAATAGCTCACCGATGAGTGACCGGGAGCAGGTGAGTGTCCCGACTACTAACCAGAGACGTGAACATAATCAGCACCCATGGCAACCAGTAACACACACCCAGGGGTGCTGAAAACAGAACTATGGGAGTTTTAAACTAAAACAAAACATGATCCGGGCAACTGACCATCACATTATGTGTATGGTTTTGAGGAGAAAAACTAATTTATTCCATTTTGAAATAAGACTGTAACATTGCATGTGGAAAAAGTGAAGCAATGTGATCTAGAAGGCACAAGACATTGACAAAACACTGAGAACTTGTTGAATTAGGTCTTGATGTTTAGCAACTGAAACTTAACATTGGAACAACATGGTTTTTGACGACGTATAATCAATGTCGGATTCTGCCGGTGATTTGACGATTGAATGTTGGTCATTTCCCAACCAATATTCTACAACACAACATTGAAAAATACTTTTTGACGACATCTATTCAATATCAGGTTGTGTTTGTAACGCTTGGCGAGCATCGTGATGCGAGAGGTGCTCTTCCTGGATGTAGATCGGGCACGGACACAGCGTACGGTAAGAAATCATGGTTTATTTAACTAAAAACAGGCTCAGAACAAAAACACTGGTGCTAGGCAGAAAAGGGAAACTAAGAACGCTAGCATGGGAGCTAGGAAAACAAACAGAAAAACTTACACTTGGCACAAAAGGCAAAACAAAGAGTTACTAGCATGTGAGCTAGAGAAACAACAAAAGGCTAAACGCGGAAGCATTAGCGAGTTCAAATACAGAAAGCCGAGGCGTCACTAGTGAAACACAAAACAGTATGTAACTCAAGCTACGAGGAGAGAACGAGTGAACGGAAAGGGCAGGCTTGAATACAGAACGTGATTAATCAACACAGGTGTGCGTCAAGGCAGGTGAAAATTAAGTTACCATGGTGACAAAACAAACAAGGAAGTGCACAAACTAAGAATCGGAAGACTCCAAGAACAAACAAGATACACAAAAGGACTCAAAAACAAAAACTATATATGATCCGGCCAGCGGATCATAACAGTACCCCCCTTTAAGGGACAGATCCCAGATGTCCCACAAAATACAAAGAATCCCCCCCCTTCTCCCCCCACAACAAGACAGTCCAAAAGTGAAGCGAGGGCAGAGAGAGGACATGGTGGAGGGCCGCCAGGTCCTGTGTCCCCGAATCCACCGGGGACAAGTCAAGTGGCGGCGGCGGATGGAACGCCGCTGCCGCACAAGTCTTGGGAGGCGACCTCGTAGAAGCCACATCCGTGGCCGACGGGGAGGAAGATGCGCCGGCAAGGAGGACGCCCATCTGTGGAGCTCTGCGAACTACAAGGATCTAGCAAGAGTTAGGTTATATCTTTGCTGCATTTGGGCGGGAGGCGGGGTACACCCTAGGGCCAACACAACATTTACATGCACATTCACACACTAGGGCCAATTTAATGTTGCCAATCAGCCTATCACCAGGTGCATGTCTTTGGCTATGGGAGGAAGCTGGACAATATAACTAAAATTAAAAAAAAGTTAAATAAAGGATGCAAGTATGACAAAATGGGGTTACTTTTATCAGCGGTGTTTTGTTAATATAATATATTCATACTGATGAATGGGACAATATTATTGTAATCATTAATCATTACAATCCATCCATCCATCCATCCATCTTCTTCCGCTTATCCGAGATCGGGTCGCGGGGGCAGCAGTCTAAGCAGGGAAGCCCAGACTTCCCTCTCCCCAGCCACTTCGTCTAGCTCTATCCCGAGGCGTTCCCAGGCCAGCCGGGAGACATAGTCTTCCCAAAGTGTCCTGGGTCTTCCACGTGGCCTCCTACAGGTTGGACGTGCCCCAAACACCTCCCTCGGGAGGCGTTCGGGTGGCATCCTGACCAGATGCCCGAACCACCTTATCTGGCTCCTCTCGATGTGGAGGATCAGCGGCTTTACTTTGAGCTCCTCCCGGATGGCAGAGCTTCTCACCCTATCTCTAAAGGAGAGCCCTGCCACCCGGCGGAAGAAACTCATTTCGGCCGCTTGTACCCGTGATCTTATCCTTTCGATCACGACCCAAAGCCTAGGACCATAGGTGAGGATGGGAACGTAGATCGACCGGTACATTGAGAGCTTTGCCTTCCGGCTCAGCTCCTTCTTCACCACAACAGATCGGTACAATGTCCGCCTTACTGAAGACGCCTGTCGATCTCATAATCCACTCTTCCCTCACTGGTGAACAAAACTCCTAGGTACTTCTACTCCTCCACATGGTGCAGGGTCTCCTCCCCAACCCGGAGATGGCATTCCACCCTTTTCCGGGTGAGAACCATGGACTCGGACCTGGAGGTGCTGATTCTCATTCCGGTCGCTTCACACTCGGCTGCGAACCGTTCCAGTGAGAGAAGATCCCGGCCAGATGAAGCCATCAGGACCACATCATCTGCAAAAAGCAGAGACCTAATCC
Source organism: Nerophis ophidion (assembly GCF_033978795.1). Classification (NCBI taxonomy): domain Eukaryota; kingdom Metazoa; phylum Chordata; class Actinopteri; order Syngnathiformes; family Syngnathidae; genus Nerophis; species Nerophis ophidion. Next base: position 30,226,551 of record NC_084620.1, on the reverse strand, counting down.
CACGGCCACCAAACCGGAACCCCTCAACGATGACCCTTCATTACAATAGCAGACCAAATGTGTGGAGATTCTGGTGCGAATGTTTACCTGCTTATTGGGAAGAGGTGGGATGGATCGTGTACATGCAGCCCAACAGTGAATATAAGCAAGGCTGGAATGTACCACTTGGAAACAGTAAAGGGGGGTTCGAAGGGTCCTCGAAGTGAAGCTCTAATGAAAGGGCACGCGGTCCCCGGCTCGCTTTTTTTTTTTTTACACGCGCGAGCACGCCGCTGAGTTTGCGCGCCTTATGCACGCGCTCTCATCGGTGCAAATAAAAAAGCTCCCCTGGTTCATGTGAGGGGAAAGAACTTGGCAACCCCCCCTCCCTCGGCCCCCCCACCTCTGCAAAAGTCCTAAACATGTCCCCCCTTTGATTAACGGGTCCATTCTCTCCCCCCTCCCATCCCTGTGCAGAACAAACCCTGCTCCCAGCCTGCTGGAGAAGAAACAAACACAAGCGGAGGACGACAGCGGACGAGGTGGAAGCGGCCAGCTGTGTGACCCGTGGACATCCTTGTGAGGACATCTTGTAACCCCCGCGCTGCACCAAAAGGTAAGAGGACCCGGATGTGCGTGTTGGAATTCATATAGGATTAGTCTTCTTAAGGCTCTAACACAGCGGAGAAGATGCTGCATGTGGCGCAACGTAACCCCTCCCCCTCTTTTTGTGTAAATAATATATGCTACATTGACCCCCCCCCCCCTATTTCCCCTCCCCCCTTTGTCCAGCTAGCAAAAACAAGTGTGCAAAGTGTCAGTCACGATAAATCATTGCGTGTGCTATCTTTTTGCACCCCCACCTGTCAACAGAAATTTAGGCCACTATTGATATTCTCCTCTTGTGTGAATTTGAACCAATGAAGAGCCCCCTACCCACTGCGCATGCTCTATAATTTAGCATATTTTGTGCTATTTAATTGAGTTCACTGCATTTTTTTCCAAATATACCAAACACATTGATATCATATATTTTTTTGTGTTTTTTGGTTGTGGGAGGAAGGTAGTGTTTTGGTGACTATAGGGAGTTGGAGTGGGTGAGAGGGGAAGGGGGGGCACAATATTCCTCAATGTCAAATGGGGGTGTGTCTTGGTGCTTTCTGGGTTGAGGTTCGAGGTAAAAGAAATTTGAAGGATCACATGCACGCTCACAGGCACGCACTCACAAAGAAATCGCTTTGACATGCATTCTATGAGTCACACAGTATTTGGAGGCATGCACAAACACACACACACACACACACACACACACACACACACACACACAAGCACGTGTGCACACTCCAACCATGTATACATACCATCAGGTGGTGAATGGGTTAACTGCTGCGTAGAGGTTTCCCGTCTAACGTGCTAATGCACTAACAAGACAACACCACTACGTAAAAAATGACCTGGCCTATATTTGCACGCCGTATTTGACCTTCGGCTGACCTCTGCTGTCTGGGAACATGAGGAGTGGACTCAAGTGAAGGTGGGTGGGCAATTATTGTTGTTTTTGTTTACATCCATACTGTAGAGCAGGGCTACGGTCAACAAAATTGCAGGGGATGCCGGACATTTCGCGTCACTGTTTTTCTCACGCATCAAATTCATCTCACCAAATGGATAACACAGTATAGCAATAAGTAAAGTCATAATAAAAAATAGCAATAGATATATTCTGGTCAAAGATCCTCTACATGAGTGGTTCTCAAACTTTTTCCACCAAGTACCACCTCAGAAAACATTTGACTCTCCAAGTAACATTATCATGAGCTACACTGAAATACAGTAGTGTAGTAAGCCCATGTATTCATAAAAAACAAAGCAGAGGTTTCATTTGACAATTATATTCAAAATTGTTGGCAGTTTAGTAACACTACACACAGTTTGATCAGTAACACTGTGTTTGAAATTAGCACACAGTTTGAGACTCACTGCTCTATATAACAGGTGTGCTCTGCAATTTTTAGTCATCTGCTACAGAACATCACAAATGCAAATATGTTATTTCATGTGCATAACTGTGTTCAAAATAAATCTCTGCTGTTCCTGAGTGCCATTATATGAAGTCTGCGCAGCACCAATGGTACTTGTACCACAGTTTAAGAATCAACTTAGTAGAGCAGGTATATCCAACAAAATTATTTTGTGGGCCACATTTCCAGAAAGCTAAGGGGTGGTGGTCGGGGGGCTGGGAGCGACTTCTCCCTTCACTATTAGTCTTATTTTGTATATTCCGGAGAACCATTGTCCTTTACAGTTGACATGTGATTATGGTCCATTTATTTTGTCAGAACTCCAGGAGCGCTCGGCTGTTTTTAACGACTGTCTGCAAAAAAGATGGTCAAAAATGATCTCAATAGCAGCACTATAGTCTTTTTAAGAAACCGCTGCAAAAATGTCAATCAGTCACAAATCTTTTGAGTTGAATAGATTAAACTGTGAAAGAGAGAGGACCTAAAATGGAACCTTGAGGAACATTAGAAGTGGAATAAATAAATACTGACTGCATCTGAAGTAAACAAGCTACAGCGACACTTTAGTTACTTAAATCACATTATCAAAAAGTGTGCACCTGCCAAATAGGAGAGGATTTGAAGGGGTGCCTGGAGGAACGCCTCATGTAAATCACATGTTTGGACCCAAATGTTCTATGTTTGCTGGCAAAATTAAAACGTCAATGCAAGGATCTGCCAATGTGTTTGCAGTGGTCCAAGGAACACTCTGGTGTTTTTGGGAATTTGCTGCACAAATGTTTGCCTCTCAAGTTTTGATGGTGTCATTCCCAAGTCCGATTTGGCCCCCTGGCCGCCAGTTGAGTAGCTTTGCTTTAGAGCAACGGAACCAGTGATACATGACTGCTTTTAAGCGCCATATTTGCTCCATGTGTTGACGACCTCTCATGCACTTCCAAAGCTATCGTCAATGCCGTCTTGGACCAATATTAACATTTACTCCTGTGCTGTTTGCTCACACATCAGTCAGCATGAGGACATATGCTCAACTGGTTTGTGGTTCTTTAACCCTTTCACTCTTCACATTGTTGAGGCTGTGGGCTTTGTTTTATTTTTACAAAAAGGTGATCTTGTAACTGAACTTCCCTGCTTTTTACGCAACATGAGTAGGTGTCAAGAAACCCGTCTGGACTCGGACCATCCATTGGGATCTTTGACTTACCGTATTGGCGTGCCGAGCCGTCGGCACCGGAACTGGGTCAGCAAGTATTGATCTGTTGTGTGTAGGTGTGCTGGATGGCATTAGTTTGTGTATGGGATTACAGCGGTACACTGCGAAAGAGGCGCTTCCCCGGTTGGCTGGAGTCCAGATGCTGCCCGGCCACAATAGCACTCTGTTCCCAAATAGCCTATTAATAGTCCATTATCCACACTACCTTACTTAACATAAAGTGCGGCTTTTAACCAAAATGATCAGCACGGCCAGCTTTACGTAAGGTGGGTCAATAGAAGCGACAGTGTGGCAAGAGTCCAGAAATAAACACGTTGACGTCCTGCTGTCAAGTACAAATCCATTGGCACAGTGTTAGCCATTTATAGATTCCCCGTGATTTTGTCGCTCATCGCCTAGCAACATGGGTCGGCGCCATGATGCAGATGGGTGTGTGGAACATCACAGGATCGGTTTTCCATGCACATGGGGGCACAACGATAGACACTGGAACCTTCAGCCAGGATGTTCCGGCTCTTTTTTCAACGAGTTCAACATGCTCAAGTAGGGTCATGACCCTTAAAGGAGTGTGGGAGGGGTCACTGTCATTGTTGGCACTCTGTCATTGTCTCCATCCAGAACTGTGGGAAGCAGCACAGCCAAGGGTGCAAAAGGGATCTTAGGTGTGCCGCCATGGTTACGGTCACTTGTGCCAGTGGCTTGCATCAGGACCACAGAGTGTTTGGGTTCAACGCCTGAGCCTATTAGGATGAAGTTTCAGCCTTAGGACACAGCTAGCACAGGACAGTCAAATAATTAATGTATCAATTCTCAAACTGTGGTACGAAGACCACTGGTGGTACGCAAGCTCCGTGTAGTTGTATGCAGGGAGATATTTTTTTTTGTATTTTAAAAAAGGAGGTGGAAGAAGCTGAGCTTTTATAACGCTTCCTATTTACTACCAACAATTCCTTCACAGCATGTGTTTTAACATTACAGTACTTCATATGTTTACAATTTCTCCTTTAAAGGTTTGTTTATTTCCTGTTTAGGTGTCACAATTTTAGAGACAAATAGAGAAATATATAGCAGCTAAAGGTACTAATAACAAACAAAAATCTGAAATTGGTTTTCATTTAAAAAAGGGTCACTTGATCGATCCAAACATAAAATTAACTGGCCAACGACCCAATTACAAAGTTATTAATCAGCTTAGTTGATTTGCATCGCTGTTGGAAGCCTTGTCTGCTCAGCGTCTACAGCGCTACCTGTCTCTTTCTCTCTCCATACATCCATTTATTTTCTACTGCTTTTCCCTCTCCGTGTGTGTATATGTCACTTCACGATTGGTACAGAAAGACACTATCGTTTCACACATGGGCAAAGACTACGTCACTTCCTGTCAACTTGTTTTATGGCAGTTATGTTCGGGCATTCCGTCACTGTTACCATGGTTTTCTTTTTTGTAATTTTTATTTGAAGAGAATGTCATATAAAACACTACATAGAAAATAACAAAACAAACTTTATTCAAAAGTACAGTAATTATTTAGGGACTGTTTAGATCCGTACAAAGAAATAAACATTTTTACTGTTGTATTTTTATTACATCAAATACTGTAAGAAACTTCTGTTCGCAACAATACTGACAATTTAAAAGTCTACTTTTTGTTAGGCTGTTCATATAGATATATACTCAGTGACGACCCTGTGCGTCATTCAGTGTCATGAAAGTAGAGTGAAAGTGATTGCAATTCCGGTAAAGGCAAGGCTTTTTTATTAGCGACCAAAAGTTGAAAACTTTATCGTCAATGTTCTCTACTAAATCCTTTCAGCAAAAATATAGCAATATCGCAAAATGATCAAGTATGACACATAGAATGGACCTGCTATCCCCGTTTAAATAAGAAAATCTCATTTCAGTAAGCCTTTAAATTGCGTAGTGTCTTCTGTGGTTGGTTAAATGTAAGCACAGTGGGTTGATTGCTTGGTCGGGGATTTGTTACTTCGATTTGTCTGTACAGTGATTTGAACGTGTAAAGAGAGTTGTCTCTATGATCATGTTATTCAGGGTTGAAGTCAACAATGATGGACCACGCTCAAAAACTTGGTCAGAGCTGCCTAGCTTCACGATTTGAGTGTGACAGTCACGCAATTTAACCCTTTCTCACGCGACATGTGACATTTCCCACGCTTACATTCCCCATTCACCTCTCAATATTTTTTTCATAATTATAAACATTAGTTTTCGCAGCTTGCCATAGTTCAAGCAACTCTGATTGATTGATCGAAATAACCAATCCCAGAACAAGCCATCTGTACCTACATCTAACCAACTACAGAATTTAAACCAATCAGAAACAACGTAAGGCGGGCATTTCTGAATGTGCGCGCACAAGTTGTATTATGCGCCCACAAATCTGTATGCGTTGTCTCACATCGTACACGACAAAAGTGTCGCAAATGTCACGTTTAAAAAAAGACAGCCAATAGAGGTTTCTTGCCTCTAACAGATCATAGATACGCACAAAGAGATTGTATCACTTTCATGCATTTCTAAATGTGCACGCACACGTTGTAATACTGTATTTTCTCAAAACTTGACAGTGCGCCTTATAACCCGCCTAATGTAAGGAATAAGTTTGGTTGAGCTTACCCACCTCGAAGCTTTTTATTTGGTACATGGTGTTATAAGTGTGACCAGTAAATTGCAGTCAAACATAAGAAATAAGTGTAGGATGCACTATGATGGCAATATGACTCAAGTAAACAACATCAAAAAACAGTGACGTGCGGTGAGGTTTATAGCTGGTAAGGCATTGACGTAATCAGAATCAAATTTACAAATATACTGTATGGGCTCTGCACAGATTATTTGCCATTTGATTGGAAGCAGTTTATGGGTTATGTTTAATTTCTGCATTCTTTACACATACAAACTGTTGCCCAAAAAATGTGCATTTCATTAAAAACAAAACAAAAATAATGTTATCGCCATCTCACCTTTACTTATAAATGGAGTCCATGCACCGGTCCTTCTGGATAAAAATATCTGTCACTTTCTGGGAAAAGTCCTCCTTCACTTCCTTCAGTTTTAAAAGTCTTATAAGAGTTCAACATAGTTTCCGCGATTAGCAGAGCTCCTACTCTCACCATTTCCACGAAATGCCAGCCAAATTGGTGAGGAAGCAGGTCGTATTGATGACATCTTTTAAAATCTCTCGGTTCTCTTTTACTTTAGCATTGTGGACACTGATGTTGAGTCACCACTGTTCATCCAAAGCCAAGTCTATTCTCGTCATCCCAAACGTTTTTAGCGCAATCTAGCTTTGAGTATAAGCGGCCGACCGCTCATGTTTGGTGAGGCTTCTTTGCAAATTCTTTAGGTCACAAAATCTCATTTGAGTCCACACAGTTCCACAGGTTTAAAAATAAGTCCAGGAGAGCAGAAAAGGCGGTTTCTTGCAGAACATCCACAAAGCCAGTCTTTTCACGTATACCACTCCGTTTGGAAAGAGCGAGTAACTTTCCGTCCTGCTGAAAGAAAAAAAACATTCAGCGTTGGTCTTCCTTCAGTACAAACCCTGTTTCCATATGAGTTGAGAAATTGTGTTATATGTAAATATAAACGGAATACAATGAATTGCAAATCATTTTCAACCCATATTCAGTTGAATATGCTACAAAGACAACATATTTGATGTTCAAACTGATAAACATTTTTTTTTTTGCAAATAATCATTAACTTTAGAATTTGATGCCAGCAACGCGTGAAAAAATAAGTTGGGAAAGGTGGCAATAAATACTGATAAAGTTGAGGAATGCTCACCAAACACTTATTTGGAACATCCCACAGGTGTGCAGGCTTATTGGGAACAGGTGGGTGCCATGATTGGGTATAAAAGCAGCTTCCATAATATGTTAAGTAATTCACAAATAAGGATGGGGAGAGGGTCACCAATTTGTAAGCAAATTGTCGAACAGTTTTAGAACAACATTTCTCAACGAGCTATAGCAAGGAATTTAGGAATTTTACCATCTATGGTCCGTAACATCATCAAAAGGTTGAGAGAATCTGGAGAAATCACTGCACGTAAGCGATGATATTACGGACCTTTGATCCCTCAGGCGCTACTGCATCAAAAAAACGACATCAGTGTGTAAAGGATATCACCACATAGGCTCAGGAACACTTCATAAAACCACTGTCAGTAACTACAGTTGGTCACTACATCTGTAATTGCAAGTTAAAACTCTACTATGCAAAACTAAATACAATTTATCAACCACACCTAGGAACGCCGCCGGCTTCTATGGGCCCGAGCTCATCTAAGATGGACTGATGCTAAGTGGAAAAGTGTTCTGTGGTCTGACGAGTCCCTATTTCAAATTATATTTGGAAATTGTGGACGTGGTGTCCTCCGGAACAAAAAAGAAAATAACCATCCGGATTGTTATAGGCGTAAAATTCAAAAGCCAGCATCTGTGATGGTATGGGGTTGCATTAGTGCCCAAGGCATGGGTAACTTACACATCTGTGAAGGCACCATTAATGCTGAATGGTCCATACAGGTTTTGGAGCAACATATGTTGCCATCCAAGCAACATTATCATGGACGCCCCTGCTTATTTCAGCAAAACAATGCCAAGCCACGTGTTACAACAGCGTGGCTTTGAAGTAAAAGAGTGCGGGTACTTTCCTGGCCCGCCTGCAGTCCAGACATGTCTCCCATCGAAAATGTGTGGCGCATTATGAAGCATAAAATACGACAACAAGACCCCGGACTGTTGAACAACTTAAGCTGTACATCAAGCAAGAATGGCAAAGAATTCCACCTTCAAAGCTTCAACAATTAGTTTCCTCAGTTCCCAAACGTTTATTGAGTGTTGTTAAAAGAAAAGGGGATGTAACGAAGGTGTAACACAGTAGTGAATATGCCCTTTCCCAACTACTTTGGCACGTGTTGCAGCCACTATATTCTAAGTTAATTATCTACAAAAAAAAATAAAGTTTATGAGTTCGAACATCAAATATCTTGTCTTTGTAGTGCATTCAATTGAATATGGGTTGAAAAGGGAATAAGCGGCAGAAAATGGATGGAAAATGTATTCCGTTTGTATTTACATCCAACACAATTTCCCAACTCATATGGAAACGGGGTTTGTAATTATCTCCTGCTTGACTTGAAAGTCCACTTTAGAAAACTGTTTAAGTGCGGAAATGTAGTCATCCATGTTGAAAGTCGGGGTGCACGAGACGGAACAATAAGTCGCTGAGGCCACCATGTGTCTGGGATCATGAGCGCCCCATCATGAGGCACGAGAACTGTTTGCCTCTCCTCAGACTTTTTTCTCTGCCGTTTTGATGGCTCAACCCACACACAAAACATGTTACTCGCTGCGGCACTTGACTCGCTTATGCCACCGTATGTCTCTGATCATGTGCGCCCCTATCGTGAGACGCGAGAACGGTTTGCCTCACCTCAGACTTTTTTCTCTGCCGTTTTGAACGCTCAGCAACACAGAAGTTTACGATGGATTGCGAAAATTCAGCGATTTTGAAGAAAAAATAATCCAAATTGGTGAAGCTAAATGAAAATTCAAAACTAACAATTACAATTATTTTATCATCATATAGTTTATTTCTCTGCATGATCACAGGTGAGGCACTGCCTCCCCTGACCGCACGACACTGCCAAAATGGTATATGTACCATTGAAAATATACAACATTACACATGGTGCCTCGAAAATCTTTTAAAATGTCTTAGTACACCTTTGGTAAACTATGAAGCCGCACCGCTTGATGTGCTTTAACATACGAGTATTATTATGGTGTGTGTGTATAAGATAAGACATATTATTTGGCGTTTTATTACTAAATATTATGCAAAAGCAACTTTTCATACCTTCCGGTAGCTGCTGATCTGTATTTGGGATCTGCGTAAATACTGAAAAATTGCTTGCATCCGCTTTTATAGTCTGTGACGATCCCGTAGTCGATAAGCTTCTTCTTTTTCTATATCTTCTTGTTTCGGGACACGTACACTATTAAGTTCAAGGTTTGCAAGATATTTGGATTGTTTAAGAAGAATGGTAAACGTGACAAAAGTGTTGCAATGTGTAAAGACTGTATAACAGCGCTGAAGTACAGCAGTAGCACGACTTAATGTCACCACACACATGGAGAGAAGACATGAGAAGGTTAATACGTCTAGCTCCAAGACACAACAGTACAAAGACACGGATATTCAATGCTTCTTTTGGCCATAATATTGTTCGCTGGTCCTCAGCAAAATACATTTATTAATTCCAAAAACAGTATTGTTTTTTAAGAACTGGCTGAATCATACAGTGTACTTGCTCATATTCCTGGTCAGTCTGTTTATTCATGTGGGCACTGCTGCCCCTTAGCGAAAGGCTTGTGTATTTTTCAAAAATTAATAAAGACGCTAATACTGGCAACAGGGTTGCATGGTTTTGAAAAAAAAAATCCTATTGTGATTCGACTTGTGATTTTTAAATTGTGTTAATTAACATGCATAAATCTGCTAAAATGTGGAGTGGAAGACGTAATTTTACTTTGAGACTGCCACTCCACATATTCTTGTCTCAAGTTGCCACACTAGTGTTGGTACCGGTGCCAAAATAATTTTGATACTTTTTAAAATAAAAGGGACTACAAAAATTGCATTATTGGCTTTATTTTAACAAAAAATCTTGCGGTACATTAAACATACCGGTATGTCTCTTATTGCAATTATGTCCTTAAATAAAATAGTGAACATACGAGACAACTTGTCTTTTATTAGTAAGTAAGCAAACAAAGGCTCCTACTTTAGTCTGCTGACATATGCAGTAACATATTGTCATTTTCTATTCTATTATTTTGTCAAAATTATTAAGGACAGGTGGTAGAAAATGAATTATTAATCTTCTTGTTCATCTACTGTTAATATCTGCTTACTGTGTCTTTTAACATGTTATATCTACACTTCTGTTAAATTTTAATAATCACTTATTCTTTTGTTTGGATGCTTTACATTAGTTTTGGATGATACCACAAATTTGGGTATCACTCCGATACCAAGTCGTTGCAGAGTCATACATTGATCATATTCAAAGTCCTCGTGTGTCCTCAGTTTATAAACATAATATAAATGTTTAAAAAAAACTTTTCAGAGGTTTCATTAGTATCGTGGTACTATACTTTTTCCGGTATACCGTACAACCCTATGCCACACACTAACAAATATGCAATAATCTATTCAAAAAATAAGTCTGTTTATGTGTACGACACCCATGTAAGCTTACACCGTCTTTGACAACCTGCTGTAGCCTCATTGCGGTCCACCCGTTTCAAACTAAGTTTAACTGGCCCCCTACTGCTATCACTAGAGAAGTTACTTCAGGCATTTTACACTGTCACCATTAAAGCTTTTTGCAGATACAGTACTCACAACGCAAGTGGTGTTTGTTAATAGCCCGCTGACTGCATCGGTTGGAGCACACACAAATGTGTGGTTTACTGTTTACTGTCAGCAGGTCTCTGGCAGTGAGATTATTGCAGTAATTAAAACCTAAATGTCGATTCTAATTTGATAAACTGTGCAGCCAGTTGAAGGAATAACAAATACAATTCAAACTAACCAAATGGGAGTAGAAAAAACTGGATGACTAAGCAGGTGCAGTGGTAAAGGAAAATAAAAGAGGAATAAAAGGGGTTAACAAGTTGAAATGAAAAACAATATAAAAATACAAAAGCTTATGGCAATAATGTATACAGCTTAAATTGATAAGATAAGTAGCAAGATTAAAAGGGAATAATTCAATATAGGAGGTGGTTTGTCCTTGGATTTGCCAGGGAACCCATGCCCTTGTAGCCTTTGGTGTATAGGTTATGTTGAACACAGGTGAACACATTTATTGGTGACTGATATGATATGAAAAAGTGTTCGCATTAAATAAGTTATGACTCTTACTACTCCCTTTTGGGCATATTGAATTGTGAGCTGTAAACAAGAGTTGAATTCCTATAGGCCTGGGTCATATGGCCTAAAAAATAAAATCTCCAAATTTTTTTACCCAAAAAATTTACTTACGATTTTTTTCCTCTACTTTTTAAAGCAGGGGTGTCAAACTCATTTTAGATCAGGGGCCAGATGGAGAAAAATCTACTCCCAAGTGGGACTGGTAAAATCACGGCACGATAACTTAAAAATAAAGACAGCTTCAGATTTTTTTCTTTGTTTAAAAATAGAACATGCACATTCTGAAAATGTACAAATCAAAGTGTTGTTGTTTTTTTTTTTACACTTACATGTTGCGGCTAATAGTATCTTATCTTTATTGGTTGTATGCTATATACAGTGGGGCAAAAAAGTATTTAGTCAGCCACCGATTGTGTAAGTTCTCCCATTTAAAATGACGACAAAGGTTTGTAATTTTCATCATAGGTACATTTCAACTGTGAGAGACAGAATGTGGAAAAAAAAATCAAGAATTCACATTGTAGGAATTTTAAAGAATTTATTTGAAAATTATGGTGGAAAATAAGCATTTGGTCAACCATTCAAAGCTCTCACTAATGGGAGGAGGTTTTGGCTCAAAATCTCACGATACATGGCCCCATTCATTCTTTCCTTAACACGGATCCAATTGTCCTGTCCCTTTAGCAGAAAAACAGCCTCAAAGCAAGATGTTTCCACCCCCACGCTTCACAGTAGGTATGGTGTTCTTGGGATGCAACTCAGTATTTTTCTTCCTCCAAACACGACAAATTGAGTTTATACCAAAATGAATACATGGATGATACAGCAGAGGGTTGGGAGAATGTCATGTGGTCAGATGAAACCAAAATATAACTTTTTGGTCTAAACTCAACTCGTCGTGTTTTGAGGAAGAAGAATACCGAGTTGATCCCAAGAACACCAGACCTACTGTGAAGCATGGGGGTGGAAACATCATGCTTTGGGGCTGTTTTTCTGCTAAAGGGACAGGACGATTGATCCGTGTTAAGGAAAGAATGAATGGGGCCATGTATCGTGAGATTTTGTGCCAAAACCTCCTTCCATCAGTGAGAGCTTTGAATGGTTGACCAAATACTTATTTTCCACCATAATTTACAAATAAACCATTTAAAATGACTACAATGTGAATTCCTGGATTTTTTCCCCCACATTCTGTCTCTCACAGTTGAAGTGTACCTATGATGAAAATTACAAACCTCTGTCATCATTTTAAGTGGGAGAACTTGCACAACCGGTGGCTGACTAAATACTTTTTTGCCCCACTGTATGTAGTTTGCTAATTTTCCTCAACTGGTGAACTAACATCATGTGGTTTATTTTTCTTACATACTGTATGTGGCATCATTTACAAAGATACAACAAATTGCTATTGCGACATCCAGTAGACACATTTAGAACAGCAGTTTCTATTATTCCAAGATTTTGGCATATTTTTATACTTAGCAAACTCATCCCGCGGGCCAGATAAAATCTGTTCGCGGTTCTGATCCGGGCCGCGGGCCGTATGTTTGACACCCTTATTTTAAAGAACCAATGAATACAAAATCTTTCTGTGTGGAGTTTGCATGTTCTCCCCGTGAATGCGTGGGTTCCCTCCGGGTACTCCGGCTTCCTCCCACTTCCAAAGACATGCACCTGGGGATAGGTTGATTGGCAACACTAAATTGGCCCTAGTGTTTGAATGTGAGTGTGAATGTTGTCCGTCTATCTGTGTTGGCCCTGCGATGAGGTGGCGACTTGTCCAGGGTGTACCCTGCCTTCCGCCCGATTGTAGCTGAGATAGGCGCCAGCGCCCCCCGCGACCCTAAAAGGGAATGAGCGGTAAAAAATGGATGGATGGATGAATACAAAATGACAGAGTTAATGCAGTTTTGCCTTTTTTTAAAATGTATTTTATTTTAATTTGTTTTAATTAATTTATTAATCAATCCAACAAAACAATACATAATAATGCAATCAAATTCCAAAACCAAAACTGACCCAGCAACATACAGAATAGCAATAAACAGATCACTTGAGGCCTTTTTTTTTTAATCAAAAACTTTTAAATGACACTGTGTATCTTCCTCTTAGCAACATTTTTATTTCTATAATGTTCTTTTTAGACAAGATATAAATTGTGCTTTTTCGGGGTAGCAGGGGCTGAAAAACCTATAGCTGCAATCGGGCGTAATACGGGATACACCCGGACAAGTCGCCACCTTGTGCACAAATAAATTACTTCTGTAAACAAAAAAGGAAGCATTGTAAAATACATGCAAATAAATAATAATCTGCAACTGTTCCCGGTTTGGATGTGCAGAGCGACTGCTTTGGTGATTGCTCTGTGCATTGTTCTCCTTTCTCATCATTCATGGAACTTTATGTAAATGATTTCTCCACAGTAAGATGCTCTTTATGTGGAGTTTGTTGTTGTTGCGGTCTTGTAAAGAGTTGCATTTCCCCCCACTCGGCTCGATACGTTCATTGTGTTGCGGCCTTTTCTCAACAAACTGTGCATCGTGATTGTTCCACGCCTGTTGCCGCAATTCTGAAGCACTGACAACACTTTTTTTTTGGCACAAACACCTTGCTCTCGTTAGCATTAGCCATGTTTTGCTAGGCTTGTGGATCTCCGCTATAGAAATAAGGAGACGGGAGAGACCTACGGAAGCTCATGGGGGCAAAAAATGCCGGCGTTAGAAGAAAAAATCAATTGTTTTACTTCTTAAAACGTCTGCAACAAAGAACTCAAATGTATTGATCAAATCCCTGTATTCCAATTGTTTGCATGTTTAAAATAAACTTAACTAACCAAATAAGGAGTACTGCCGTTCAAATCTGACGGTGTAACAATAATGAAAAAACAACACATGGCAAGTATGTATAAAATAATCATCCATCCATCCATAACAACCAAAAATGAACTGAAATTGTGGCACAGGGGTTACTGCATGCCCCTCACAATACGAAGGTCCTGAGTAGTCCTGAGCAACGTTCCCTCTAAGGTACGCGCCTGTGCAATTGCACACTGCTCACGCGTCCCCTGCGCACGGCAAATCTAGGCCGCGCACAAAATTGAATATAAAGATAAGCGCATAACAGTGTGCACGTCTGGCATCGCTTACATGTGCGCCACTGAATGCTCAAGGAGTTTTGGCGTTTGCTCACACATATGAAAAATTGGAGGGAAAATTGGTTCTCAGTTCAATCCCGGGCTCGGGATCTTTCTGTGTGAAGTTTGCATGTTCTCCTCCTGATTGCGTGGGTTCCCTCCGGGTACTCTGGCTTCCTCCCACCTCCAAAAACATACACCTGGGGATAGGTTGATTGGCAACACTAAATTGGCTCTAGTGTGTGAATGTGAGTGTGAATGTTGTCTGTCTATCTGTGTTGGCCCTGTGATGAGGTGGCGACTTGTCCAGGGTGTACCCCGCCTTCCACCCAAATGCAGATGAGATAGGCTCCAGCACCCTCCGTGACCACAAAAGGGACAAGCGGTAGGAAATGGATGGATGGTTTAAAATCGAGTCTTTCTTTGCTCTTATTATAATTTGCTTTTTATTTATTATTGCTTAACTGGTCGGGAGAGGTAGCAAAAACAGTAATACTTGTAATGTAGTAGAGTTACTCTGTATGCAGTGTTATTCAATTGGTGGTCTGTGGATGAACTCAAACCAGCCTGCGCGTTCACTGAAAAACATTGCTGCGGCACACGTACCACTAGTGGTGTACGGGCTTCATCTAGTGGTACGCCAAATAATCACTTGGTTAAAGTACAGGCTTTTATTCTCGTATATTTAAACACAGTTTCACTGTTCAAACGGCATGCAACGTTTCAGTGGCTAAAAATATGAAATATACTTGCCAAACCCTTGGCTTGTTTTTAATGAATACTTAGGTTTACTATGCTACTGTATTTTAATGTTGGTCATTATGGTGGTACTTGGAGTGCCAAGTTTTTTCTGAGGTGGTATTTTTTTGAAAAATGTTTGAGAACCACTGATCGCGGATCTTTGTGTTTTTGCACTATAGTGACTTCTGACTGCTATTGCTCTTTTCTTGGGAAAGTCCACGTAGGAATGAGGACTTCCTATTCATTCTGCGTGTTTGGAACGGAACCAATATGAGGCAGGACAACCATACACTTTTACTGTATTGTTCGTGACAATCTCTGGATGGATGACACTGTGCAAGTGAGCCTATGTAAAACATCCACCAGTCTGGTGGATGTTAGGCTGATTAAAACAAGACAGGCTGAGAGCGGCAGCAGATTAGATCAGGCAGCGGAGTTAACGTGACGCCCGTGTCAGTGCCGCTTACTGAACAACGTGGTCATGTGACTGCCATCTTATCTAAATTTTTTCTGACTTTCTCTTATGGTCCAATAGTACAATAGAATGTTAAACTGTAGTTTCCGAATGCAATGTATACTTCTTTTTTGTATAGTTTTTAGCATGTGAGTTTGCAGGCTATGTCACGACAAGGCACTTCTTCTCCCACAATCCTTTTCTGCTTGTCTCTGGTGGCACTAATCGCTAATTAACTTTTATAAAGTCCCACAAGAACTCAAATATATACTGTGTGTGTGCGTGTGTGTGTTCTTGTATTTCCACTCTTCTTGAGACATGAACAAGGAAAAGTACCTTCCGTATGAGGACCGGTGAACAAGTTAGGACCGAAATCTTGGTCCCAATACGGAAAACCATTGCATCTATAGAGAATGTCTCATTTGCTCCCCTGGTGGTGAAATCTATCAAAATGAGGGTTGTCCCAAAAAGGAGGGATTTTTCAAGTTGACTGTGTGTCGCTTTTAAAAGTGCTCCCCCTCTGGCCAGCATATGTAACAAGAGGGTGTAAGAATTTGAAATGCGACCCCTTTGGCCAAAATTAATTAAAAAAAAATATGTACATAGAGACATACTGTAATAACTTGAAGTAAATAATGAAGATTAAAAAAAACAATTACAAACAAAAACATTCCAAAAAAATATATAACTAAAAGCAGTCATTCATCACAATGTGTCGACTTTTTTCTTATAACATTGGAAACAATTTTTCATATTGTTTCTGTTTCTGTAATATTGCAATATTTTCTCATAAAATCATTACTTTTTAATGTACAAACGTTTGAAAAATTATTACTTTTTTAATGAAAAATGGTGACATTTGTCATATAAAATTCTGACTTTTATCACAATATTGCCAATTTGTTTGATAATCTTGTAAAATAGTGACACTTTTTGAGTAAAATTGTGACTTTTGTCTTGATTTTGCCACATAAAATTCAGATTGTTATCATAGAATTGCCAAAATGTTAAAGTTTTCTTATAAAATTGTGACTTTTGTCGGGTAAAATGACGACTCTTTTCATATAATTGCCAAAATGTTAAGCTTTTCTTGTGAAATTGCTATAAAATGTTATTGAATGAAATTCCAACTTTTATCATAATATTGCACAAATGTTCAGTTTTTCTTGTAAAATTTTGACTTGCGTTGACTAAAATTTCGACTTTTATGGTATTACTGCCAAATTATCAAGTTTTTCTTGTGAACTTGTGACATTTTTCTTGTGAAAGTCCAACTAATTTTTCGCAACAAGCTGTCTCATATTTGCATAGTTTGTATATATTATTAATGTTGTAAATACAACTATTTATATATCTAGAAAAGGTGGTCTTAAAGAGGTAGGCATTATTGGGAAGTTTCAAATGCGCCCTCTTTGTCCAAAATTAATTAAAATAAATAAATACACATGTACATAGAGACGTACTGCAATAAATTGAAATAAATAATGAAGTATAAAAACCAATTACAACAAAAATCAAATCAAATCACTAAAAGCAGTCTTTTTCACAATGTGTCAACTTTTTTCTTTAAAATTGGGAACAATTTCTTATATTCTTTCTGTTTCTGTAATATTGCAATATTTTCTCATAAAATTATTACTTTTTATGTAAAATTATTACTTTTTTATTTAAAATTAGTACTTTTTTAATGCAAAATGGTGACGTTTGTCATATAAAATTCAGACTTTTATCACAATATAGCCAATTTTTTTTTTGGTCTTGTAAAATAGTGAATTTTTTTGGAGTAAAATTGTGACTTTTGTCATAATTTTGACAAGTAAAATTCAGATTATTTTTATAATATTGCCAACATTTTTTAATTTTCTTATAAAATTATGACTTTTGATGAGTAAAATCATGACTCTTTTCATAAAATTGCCAAAATGTTAAGCTTTCCTTGTAAAATGGCGACTTTTATTGAAAGTAATTCCATCTTTTATCATAATATTGCACACATTTTCAGTTTTACTTGTAAAATATTGATTTGCGTTGATTAAAGTTATGACTTTAATTATAGTACTGCCAAAATTCCAAGTTTTTCTTCTGAAATTCCAACTAATTTTTCACAACAAGCTTTCTTATATTTGCATAGTTTGTATATGTTATTAATGTTGCAAATACACATCTTTATATATCCAGAAAGGGTGATCCTAAAGAGGTAGGCATTTTTCTGAGGCCTCAAGAAGGTAACAAATACAAGAATGTGTGTGTGTGTGTGTGTGTGTGTATATGTTTATGGAAGCACGCGCGCCTGTGTGGTGGGGTGAGAGAGTGAACAGGGGTCATAGTTTGACATCATTGTTTTTTTTCCCCGCCCGGCTAAAGGACACGACGCCATGACGACAGAGATGCAAGAGATCGCCGTCACAGAGGACAAGCCGCTTCTCACGGGTCAGGCCGACTCCAGCAAGGTCTGCCCACACACACACACACACGCACGCACGCACACACACACACACACTTTTTTTTAAAAAGCCTGCTCTTTGTGCGCCATCATCCTTATTTTCTGCGTTATAAGTACAGAATCGGTGCAAATGTCATGCTTGAGCTTGCCTGCTGCACTGGCTGGCAGCACTAACTGGCTGGGTTGACGTCTAAGCCCCACAGGGTTGATGGAGCGGGAGGATGGGGTCCCTGTTTTGCTGCTGCTGCTGCCTTGCAGTTGCAGCGCATAGCAGCGTTACTTGCTGACTCTTGGCGGAGAGACAATGTAGTACAACCACACATATGAGCAGCTCTGAAATACTTTCCAAGTTTTTGCTCCCGTTCCTGTGTGCGTCAACTGGTCTCCATGGGTACCAGCGGGATGCTGTGCTGGCAGCAAGGATACTCCTGTGCTAAACTATGTGACAGAGGAGCTTTGCTGCTTGCAAGGACCTACCACAAAAAATATTAATCGAATATTCTCTATGTGACGCAAGCTGTCTGCTATTTTTAAGGAGCTTCTGCAAAACTCTCTATTAGTTTCAAGTACTAATTTAAAAAACACTAGTCAAAGAGCATGTATATGACAGTATCAAAACCTGCTTTACAAATATGTCAAAAATCCTATATATTTTTTTATAGTCATCTTTTTTTGTTAAGCGTTATTAAGTTTTGATGAAAAGAGCAATATAGTATTCATGAATACATTATTATTATTATTATTATTTTATTATTATTATTATTATTATATATGGGTTTTAAGCTGAATAAATCTGCAGCGGATCAATGTTTCTTAAACTTTTTGCATTTTATTTTGCTTTACTACATCAGAAATATTTTACTAGGTGCAGTTAAAAAAATTCTACCACCGTTTACTATTACAATAAAACAAATTTAGTTTTCTCTCTTGTTCATTTATTTTTCAACTGGTCTCCATAATACCAGCAGGGATGCTGTGCTGGCAGCAAGGATACTCCTGCACTAGACTGTGTGACAGAAGAGATTTGCCGCTTTCAAGGACCTACCACAAAAAATATTAATCGACTATTCTCTATGAGACGTGAGCAGTCTGTTATTTTTAAGGAGCTTCTGCAAAACTCTCTTTTAGTTTTAAGTGCTAATCTAAAAAACAGAGATATCAGCTATATGACAGGACCTGCTCTAAAAATATATCAAAGATCCGATATATATTTTCTATAGTCATCTTTTATGTGTAAAGTGTTAAGTTTTGATTAAAAGAGCTAAAAAAAATCATAAATTAATAATAATAATAATAACAATAATACTTATTATTATTATTATATAACAGTTAATTTATGGGCCTCAAATTGAATAAATCTGCAGTGGATCAATGTTTGTCAAACTTTTTGCATTTTATTTTGCATTACTACCTCAGAAATATTTTAGTAGATTCAATAAAAAAACTCCTACCACCGTTTACTATTACAATAAAACAAATTATTTTCTTATCTTCTCTCCTGTTACTGTGTTTTTCAACCGGTCTCCTTGGTTACCAGCAGGATGCTGAGCTGGCAGCGAGGATACTCCTGGACCAGGGACAGGTGGGGATGGTCACGACAAGTAACTTGTTGACTGCTTTCAATAATCAAAATAGTAAACCACATCGATGCTTGCAGGAGCACAGCATCGAGACCCCGCATGGTGTGCTGCACGTGACGCTGCACGGCACAAGGAACAGCCGCCGCCCCGCCATCCTCACCTTCCACGACGTGGGTCTGGACAGTGCGTGACTCTCCTCTGATGTTTTTTACAGTCGCCTTACTTGTTTTTAGTTTGGGGTCTCATTCACCTCTCTTTGTGTGCTGCTGCCAGACAAGAGCTGTTTCCTGCCGTTGTTCAAGTTTGAGGAAATGCAGGAGATTGTAAAAAATTTCACCCTGATCCACATCGACGCTCCTGGTCAAGAAGACGGTGCTGCCGTTTACCCAGTGGGGTAAGTTTTCCATCCATCGACTCCTCCTGTAACTTTTAATCTTCTGAGAGTTTCTAATCACTATATCGCCACGCTTCAACCTTGCGATTTCATTCAATGCAGATTAAAGCGCTCAGCTAATCGCCCTTTTACATTTTTATTTTTTTTATCGCTTTTTACTTTTGGTACTGTAAGTTAAAATCTGCAGTGCAACCACATAAATTCACCATTGTGGAATGAATAAAAGTATGTCTTATTCTATCTCTCCTAACCATTCACACACTATGACCTCTCTCTGCTGCAGGTACCAGTACCCCTCCATGGAGACCATCGCAGAAATGATTCCCGCCGTCCTGCAATTCTTCAAGTAAGTCATGAAACAAACATGCTCCTAATGTTGCGCCACTTAACATTGACCATGTGTCTCCTGCAGCTTCCGTACTGTGATCGGAGTGGGCGTGGGCGCCGGGGCGTACATCCTGTCCAAGTTCACAGTGAGTGTCGACAAATGGGACGATTTAAAGAAGCATTGCGATGTCTTTTTTTGGTGTCTCTCTCTGCAGCTTGCTAACCCGGAATCCGTGGAGGGTCTGGTTCTGGTTAACATCGACACAAACTCCCGAGGGTGGATGGATTGGGCGGCTCAGAAAGTAACTGCATGCTAGCGTGCATTAAAACACTCTCATCATGTATTGCTTTGTAAGATAATGAAATGATGAAGCACTCTTATTGATTCGCAGCTCAGCTCTGTGACGTCCTCCCTCACTGAGCAGATCCTTTCCCACCTTTTCAGCCAGGTACATTTACAGAATGGGCAGGTTATTTCAAGCGATGAAATCCAACATGAGGTAACATTTGGTCCCCCGCAGGAGGAGCTGTCGTCCAACACAGACCTGGTGCAGTCTCACAGAGAGCGTATGTCGAAAGCGCCTCATCTGCTTAACATTGAACTCTTCTGGAAGACCTACAACAGGTAATTGCATCAAAACATAGAGCAAAAGGCTCTGGGGCGGATTTTTCCATATAGCGACAATAAGATGGAATAAACTCAAAAACATCAAAATACTGTCTTTTTGGACTTTAAGGGGATATACACTTTTTGGGGGTTTTGTCTATCATTCACAACCTTTATGTGAGACAACAACATATATTTTGTTCTTTCTTTTATGCATTCTAACTCGTAAATAAATGCTAGCAAGAGTCAGCTAACAATGGAGATAATTGGTATTCAATCTATTCAATAAAGAGATCTAAAGGGCATCCTTAAAACCCCCATCAAGGTTTTATATGCACACTGTAAGTATATATGTAATGTAGTATATCCATCCATCCATTTTCTACCGCTTATTCCCTTTTTGGGGTCACGGGGGCGCTGGCGCCTATCTCAGCTACAATCGGGCGGAAGGCGGGGTACACCCTGGACAAGTCGCCACCTCATCGCAGAGCCAACACAGATAGACAGACAACATTCACACTCACATTCACACACTAGGGCCAATATAGTGTTGCCAATCAACCTATCCCCAGGTGCATGTCTTTGGAAGTGGGAGGAAGCCGGAGTACCCGGAGGGAACCCATGCGTTCACGGGGAGAACATGCAAACTCCACACAGAAAGATCCCGGGCCTGGATTTGAACCCAGGACTGCAGGAACTTCGTATTGTGAGGCAGACACACTAACCCCTCTTCCACCGTGAAGCCCATGTAATGTAGTAATACAGTCAAAATTACATGTAACATTTTTATATTTTGGTCATTTTAAGCATATGGCGGCCCATTATTTTCACAGACGCATTACAACGTTCACTATTTCCTTTAACAACAACAACTATTACTATTCATGGCAGACTTCATGAGGGCCAACAACTACTTCTTTAGGACAAATGATGATCCAGAACCTTACATTTTTTAGCCTGAATATACGCATGATGAGCTACAAGTTTTAGAAGCTGAGTGCTTACCAGAACCAGCTTCAGTGAAACAGTAAGCATCATTGGTTGATTGATTGATTGAAACTTTTATTAGTGAATTGCACAGTACAGTACATATTCCGTACAATTCACTACTAAATGGTAACACCCGAATAAGTTTTTCAACTTGTTTAAGTCGGAGTCCACGTTAATCAATTCATAGTTATCAATTCATATAGCGCTGGTGCTAAGTGCTGAACCAACAAATACAAACTAACAAGTACAAAAAAAAAAAAATACTTACTGTAAAATGTCTGCTCTCACTGGGATGCTGACTGATGGAATGTTCATTATTTCCCGTTTAGGTTAAATAATATCTTAATCACAATCCTCGTGCATGTTAAAATAAAAGGTAGGAACAAACAAAGAATGTTAACTTTTAGTTTTATGTTGCTGTGTTTACAGTCTTTAACTTATTTTTACACTTGTACGACAGTTAAGAATGTTAACTTTTAATTTGATCTTGCTGTGTTTAACTTATTTTTACACTTGTACCACAATTAAGAATGTTAACTTTTAGTTTTATGTTGCTGTGTTTACAGTGTTTAACTTATTTTTACACTTGTACCACAGTTAAGAATGTTAACTTTTGGTTTTATGTTGCTGTCTTTAACTTATTTTTACACTTGTACCACAGTTAAGAATGTTAACTTTTAATTTTATGTTGCTGTGTTTAACTTATTTTTGCACTTGTACTACAGTTAAGAATGTTAACTTTTAGTTTTATGTTGCTGTGTTTAACTTATTTTTACACTTGTACTATGGTTAAAAACGTTAACATTAAGTTTTATTTTGCTGTGTTAACAGTTTTAAACTTATTTTTACACTTGTACTACAGTTAAAAACGTTAACATTAGGTTTTATGTTGCTGCGTTTACAGTGTTGAACTTCTTTTTACACTTGTACCACAGTTAAGAATGTTAACTTTTAGTTTTATTTTGCTTAGTTTAACTTATTTTTACACTTGTACCACAGTTAAAAACGTTAACATTAAGTTATGCTGCTGTGTTTACAGTGTTGAACTTCTTTTTACACTTGTACCACAGTTAAGAATGTTAACTTTTAGTTTTATTTTGCTTAGTTTAACTTATTTTTACACTTGTACCACAGTTAAAAACGTTAACATTAAATTTTATGTTGCTGTGTTTACAGTGTTTAACTTATTTTTACACTTGTACCGTAGTTAAGAATGTTAACATTTAGTTTTATGTTGCTGTGTTTAACTCATTTTTACACTTGTACTACAGTTAAGAATGTTAACTTTTAGCTGTATGTGATTTTATTTGTAGCGATTCACTTCTTATTACACTTTACAGTTAAACATTAGTTTGTGTTTTTGTATACAGCGGTTGAGAAGTTTAGTTCTCGCACCGGCTCACTTATTCTTATGCTTGAACGGTAGTTAAGAATGTAAACATCAGTTTGTTATTGTGTTTACAGCATTTTGTTCTTTTTTTTTATACTCGAATGACAGCTAAGAACATTAGCTTTTAGTTTTATGTCTTTTTTTTTTGCAGTGGTTCACCTATATTTTTTACTTGAACAGTTAAAAATGTTGACTTTTTGTTGCATTAGATTTTTTGATGAGATTATTGGATTTTTATTTTATTATATAATTATTTAATTGGATTTCCTGACCAACTTGAATGTAGGTTTTCAGTTTGACTCTGGAATGGACAATTTTTTTTCCCCTTGGACACATGAATAGTAGCATATTTCATTAAAGTACGTTAGGAGTATCGATACTCTACGGCGCAGGTGTCAAACTCAAGGCCTGGGGGCCAGATTCAGCCAGTCGCATCATTTTATGTTGCCCGCGAATGCCTGGAAAAAAATGGGTTTGTATAAAATACTTATTTTTATTTTATCTTTTTACTAAATGCAAATCGTTCTTTCAATTGACAGAAAAAAATTGCCTAATTTAAACTTTAATATTATCTGATCATGCCAATTTTGTAATTATATACTGTATTGCAAAATTATTTTTGTGAGATAAAAAATAGTTAAATATCTGCTTGTCAACCTTTATTTATGATTTTAAAGCAAGTTATACATTAAAAAATCTGATAATATGCATTTCCATTAATCACAGGTTATCACCTGCATGCATAATGCAAATACATTTTTAAAAAGCGGCCCTTTTGCGGTATAGCTCGGTTGGTAGAGCGGCCGTTCCAGCAACTTGAGGGTTCCAAGTTCGATCCCTGCTTCTGCCAACCTAGTCACTGTCGTTGTGTCCTTGGGCAAGACACTTTACCCACCTGCTCCCAGTGCCACCCACACTGCTTTAAATGTAACTTAGATATTAGGTTTCACTATGTAAAAGCGCTTTGAGTCACTAGAGAAAAGCGCTATATAAATATAATTTTTAAAAAAGTGTCTTTTCGTGTCTTTCTCTTGGACCTTGTCGATATATATCGATTTTAACGATTAATTCAAGTTTTTTGTTGCAGATTATTTAAAAAGTAAAAAAACAACTATGTTTTGCTGTATATCACCAATTTGAATGCATAAAAAAGAAAGCTATATGTGATTTTGTCTTGCATCGGGATTGTGAATGATAGGCCAAATTCCAAAAAAGTACAGTTCCCCTTTAATTTTGTGCTAGATGAGACAGAAACGCTGCACACATCATAATAAATGGCAGAGTACAAGAATTCTCTCTGACACAATGAAGGATAAGTCGCCACCTCCCAGTCATGCACATGCAGACGCACCATTCTTGGCCATGTCTTCCATGATGACCAAGTTCCAAGCTGAGTCCAAAGAACGCTGTCCAATTTCCTGTTCAAGATCACTGGAGGAGTTAAGAATATTGTGCCGTTTTTGACATCGTCATCTTTGTGTGTGTGTGTGTGTGTGTGTGTGTGTGTGTGTGTGTGTGTGTGTGTGTGTGTGTGTGTGTGTGTGTGTGTGTGTGTGTGTGTGTGTGTGTAGCAGCCGCAGAGATTTGAACCTGGACCGCAGCTGCACTTTCAAGTAAGCCTCCTTCTTCATTTGCGTATTTTTTATCATCTTCTTATTAAATGTCCTGTATCAATGCTGACCAGGTGTCCCGTAATGCTGGTGGTGGGCGACCAAGCTCCGTACGAAGAAGCTGCTGTAAGTGTGACGAGCATGGTGCTATTTTATGTTATCACTAGTTAATGTGTTTGCTTTGGCTCCCGGGACCTCAATGATGGTGTGAAACAGTCAAGTAAAACCAGACTACTAATTATTGATATTCATCATCATGCACCGTTCTGACTGCCCCCACCTATGTGCCTGCCTACACCAACTGATGGCTGGGATCCTTGTACCTCAAGTTTTTGCTTGCAACTTAAAGCACAACAATTCTTATCTCAAAACTTTTTTTAAGTTGAGTTACCACTGTATTTACTTTCTCTGATTACTATTTACATTTATAAAGGAATGATTCCGTTACTAATTCAATCACTTTTTTTTAGCAAAGTAACTATGATGCACAACACATCAGCAACACAACCAATGTTGTAATTGAGCATAATAATGAGCAATCTACTCCGTCAGCATTAAAATTGATGATGAGTTCATTGTAAATAACAACAGCAAGTTTCATGACTTTTGCAGCAACAACTAAAAAAAATATATGTATATTTGTAGAGGTAGATAAAGTAAAAGTTCCAACAATTCTGTGGTGAAATATTTCCCCTGCATTTGACCCATCCCCATGTTCACCCCCTGGGAGGTAAGGGGAGCAGTGAGCAGCAGTGTTCCGTGTGCAAGAATCATTTGGTGATTTAACCCCCAACTCCAGTCCTTGATGCTGAGTGCCAAGCAGGGAGGCAATTAGTCTCATTATTTGCAGTCTTTGGTATGACTTTGGGGCAGCACGGTGGGAGAGAGGGGTTAGTGCATCCACCGCACAATACGAAGGTCCTGAGTAGTCCAGAGTTCAATCGCGGGCTCGGGAGCTATTTATGTGGAGTTTGCATGTTCTCCCTGTGACTGCATGGGTTCCCTCCGGGTACTCCGGCTTCCTCCCACCTCCAAGGACATGCACCTGGAGATAAGTTAATTGGCAACACTAAATTTTACCTGGTGTGTGACTGTTGTCTGTCTATCTGTGTTGGCCCTGCGATGAGGTGGCGACTTGTCCAGGGTGTAGCCCACCTACCACCCGAAGGCAGCTGAGATAGGCTCTAGCGACCTCAAAAGGGACAAGCGGTAGAGAATGGATGTATGGTAGGACTCGACCGGGTTTTGAACTCACAACTTCCCAGTCTCAGGGCAGACACTAACCACAAGGCCACTGAGTTGGTGGGTGCTGGCCCCTCATGATACTTCAAATGAAGATACTGCCATCTAGTGGATTTTTAAAAAAGAACCACATCAGGATATTTTCTACAACCTCAAAACCAATGAGACTCTGTTGTTAATTGGAGAGGTTGTGTGTCTTTTTGCTGCTACTTTATTGTTGTCTTTCCCTCTGTTCCCACCAGGTTGAGTGCAACAGCAAACTGGACCCCACCACCACGTCCTTCCTCAAGGTAACTTCCTTTGTTTGGCTGTTTTCCAATCCTTTTCGTTTTTCCTTTTTCACCAACCAATGTTTCCTCAGATGGCGGACGCTGGCGGTCTCCCCCAGCTCACTCAGGTAAACTAAAGGAGCACTTTAAAGCTGCCAGCAAGGAGCTCAAAGTGAAAACCTCCATGGGATGTTTTGTGTTCGCAGCCTGCAAAGTTGACAGAGGCGTTCAAGTACTTCATCCAGGGAATGGGCTACAGTAGGTCACCACTGTCAGGTTGGTCCTGTTTTGGGCAGCAATCTGAGACTGAACCTCCCACTTGTCTCCCCCACAGTGGCTTCGTCTTGCATGACCCGCCTGTCCCGCTCGCGCACCACCTCCCTGTCCTCATCGTACTCCATGGACGGGTCCCGCTCGCGCTCGCGCACGCTGTCGCAAGGTTCGCAGGGGGGCCAGATGCCGCCCAGCCCCTCCCAGACCATGGAGGTGTCGTGCTGAGGAGGGGAAGGGGTCGAGGACGGGAGAGCAAACCAAGAGAAAGGTGCCAGTCGAGACGAATGGGTTCCCATGTTTGTCACTACAACTCCCATCATTCCCCGGCAGAGCAGAGTATAGTGGAAAGGTGGGGGCATCACACTGAAGTCCAAGTCCTTGCATTCTCACTGTGTTGACTAAAGAAAACTTTATGAGAACAAAAAAGATTGATGTAAATTGAGGGTGGTTCTGGTAAACATTAAACATGGCGCCTCCCTCTGCTCTGTTGGCCCTTTAATTTAGACCGGTCGCTATAGGCCATTAATAATGGTAAAAATTCTAAAAAAGAGTAATATTTTTGAATCAGATGTGTTGTTTTCTTAACACCATAGCAGAGATAAACAATGTGCTAGTTGAAACATTTTGAACTCATTTTTGTGTTTGTAACCTGCACCGAGGATGAGTCTCCCTCCGTGGCCGCAAGGTTGTAATGTCTTCCAGCAGTCTTTCGTTGTTCTCGTGCCCTCATTCGACGGGGTTTTTTGGCGGAAAGCTTCTTTCCTCTGACTTTTTTTTCTTCCATGTGGCGCTGAGATAGAGAACGCAATAAGGTCCGCTTTGGCTAGCAAGAGTGCACTTCCAGTCGCCACAGCAGCGACGTCGCTAAGTAGCATGCTAGTGCATTGAGAAGGGATCACTGTGTTTAATCTTCTGAGGTTTTTTTTTAAGCTCTCTTAACCTTAAAATACCTCCTAACTCAAAAACCTAGCCAGCGTACTTGAGTTTATGTGCACTGAAAGGAACTCCACACAGTAAGCAAGCAGGGGATGTAGCGGTCAAGTCCAGAAATAGCCTGAAAAGTTCTGTATTGTAAAGATCACTTCCAGCAATAATAGGCTTTTAAAATGTGAAAGATAATCAAACAGAGCTTAAGTTCCACCTTCTAAATTGTCAGATGGAATACTGATTCCGCGAACGCTAACCACTGCCATTAGCAACATTAGCTGCCATTTTAAAGAACTTTAAAGCATCATTCTAATCTGACCATTAGCTTGGGCCCTAACGCATATTTTCCCCTGTTTTTTATTAATACTTGCCTAAAACTGTGAGCCAAATTGAAGACATAGGTGGTTGCCAAATATGAAGAGGAAAAATAGTGGTGCTTGTGCGTGTGCGGAGTCATAGAGGGACGTGTGACTGGAGGTACAGTATGTAAACATTTTTGCCCAATTTTTTTCCCCGCCTTTTTTCTGTCGCTTCTTCTTTCTGTGTACGTTTCCCCCAAAATACTCACGTTAGTCGATCGTGTGATAGTTCAAGTTGTCATTTTTTTAATTCTAGCAATAGGGAGAGTCATGTTATAAACATTGAGACAAAAAAAAAATTTGATTTACTTGTGTGATAAAAAAACAAGAAAATGTAACACATAAGATATGAATAAAAACTTATGAAGAGTATGTTGTGTTTTTTCTGCTTTAATGTTTTCTAAAAAGGAAAATCTAATTTTTAAGGTCCAAACTTTAGTTGTACCAACTTTTTCCACTCCCGATACAATACCAATATTGGAGCCTTGATTATTGGCTGATACGATATTAAGCTGATACAATATCAGCACATATCATAGGGCATACATTATTTTGTAGAGTAGAATGTCAGAAAATGAGCAATACAAATTAGTCAAACAGGGAACAATGGTGAGTGTAAAAAAAACACATATCTATTTATTATCAACCATTTGGACTAGACATACACTATATTGTATTAGTATTTGGCCACCCATTCAAATGATCAGAATCAGGTGTTCTAATCACTTGGCCCGACGACAGGTGTATAAAATGAAGCACTTAGTAGGCATGGAGACTGTTTCTACAAACATTTGTGAAAGAATGGGCTGCTCTCAGGAGCTCTGTGATTTCCAGCGTGGAACTGTCATAGGATGTCCCGTGTGCAAAAAATCCAGTCGTGAAATGTCCTTGTCCCTAAATATTCCAAAGTCAACTGTCGGCTTTATATAAGAAAATGGAAGAGTTTGGGAACAACAGCAACTCAGCCGCGAAGTGGTAGGCCACGTAAACTGACAGAGAGGGGTCAGCGGATACTGAAGCGCATAGTGCAAACAGGTCGCTGACTTTCAGCACAGTCAGTTGCTACAGAGCTCTAAACTTCATGTGACTTTCCAATTAGCCCACGTACAGTACGCAGAGAGCTTCATGGAATGGGTTTCCATGGCCGAGCAGCTGCATCTAAGCCATACATCAAGTCCAATGCACAGTGTCCGATGCAGTGGTGTAAAGCACGTTGCCACTGGACTCTAGAGCAGTGGAGACACCTTCTCTGAACTGATGACTCACACTTTTCCATCTGGCAATCTGATGGACGAGTCTTGGTTTGGAGGTTGCCAGGAGAACGTTACATTTCGGACTGGATTGTGACGGGTGTGAAATTTGGAGGAGGAGGAATTATGGTGTCGGGTTGTTTTTCAGGAGTTGGTCTTGGCCCCTCAGTTCCAGTGAAAGGAACTTTGAATGCTCCAGGATAACAAAGCATTTTGGAGAATTCCATTCTCCCAAACTTGTGGGAACTATTTGGATCAGGCCCCTTTCTCTTCCAACATGACTGTGCACCAATGCACAAAGTAAGATCCATAAAGACATGGTGACATAGTTTGGTGTGGATGAACTTGACTGGCCTGCACAGAGTCCTGACCTGAACCCGATAGAACACCTTTGGGATGAATTAGAACGGAGACTGAGAGCCAGGCCTTCTCGACCAACATCAGTGTGTGACCTCACCAATGTGCTTTTGGAAGAATGGTGAAAAATTCATATAAACACATTCCGCAACCTTTAAGACAGCCTTCCCAGAAGAGTTGAGACAGTAATAGCTGCAAAAGGTGGACCAACATCATATTGAACCCTGTGGGTTAGGAATGGAATGGCACTTCAAGTTCATATGTGAGTCAAAGAAGAATGCCAAATACTTCTGGCAACATAATGTATATCTCTAAGTTGGAGTAGCAATTTATTTTTGGGCGACATTTAGTGATCACAGTAATTCATTATGTTAAGCTCATGACTTAATAAATAGAATGACACGTACAGTGTGTTACTGGATACTTTCAAATACGCTTCTGCCTTGAAGACTTTGTGTCTGTAAGTAATATACGACTTTTAAAGGGACAAGCGGTAAAAAATGGATGGACCGAATTATTTTTTTCGTGTGTATATAAACAAATTTGGGGTTTTAGACTGCAATACCGTTCAATTAAGGACTCCTAACACATATGTCTTACTTGTGTGCTAATGTGTGCTTAGCTGTCATGTAGGTGCTAGATCTCAGTAACCCATTGCCTACCATGTTTACCTTTTGTAAATGACTTAAATACAAGAAAATACCAACCTTGTGTGCTTATTGAAGGACAATTAGCTGTTACCTGGTTGTCAGGTTTTACACAAGTAAACACGCTGCAGGACTGCTTGTATAGGAGCTTATATCCTATATTTTTAATGCAAGGTGATATCGTCCAATACTTGTTTTTTTCTGATATCAGACTGATATCAATATTGGATTGGGACACTCCTAATATAAACTAACAAAATATATACCAAGACATACAATTATTCATATATATATATATATACACACACTCGAAGACTTCTATGGATTTACAACAACAGAGACTCAGTTTCCCTTGCCCGGACGCGTGTCACCGGGGCCCCGCTCTGGAGACAGGCCCGGAGTTGGGACACGATGGCGAGTGCATGGTGGCCGGGCCTGTCCCCATGGGGCCCGGTTGGGCACAGCCCGAAGAGGCAACGTGGGTCACCCCTCCAATGGTCTCACCACTCATGGGGTCGGGTGCATTGTGAGCAGGGCGGCAGCCGAAGGCAGGGCACTTGGCGGTCCGATCTTCGGCTACAGAAGCTAGCTCTTGGGACGTAGAACATCACCTCACTGGGGGGGAAGGAGCCTGAGCTAGTGCGTGAGGTAGAGAAGTTCCGACTGGATATAGTCGGACTCACCTTGACGCACAGCAAGGGCTCTGGAACCAGTTCTCTCGAGAAAGACTGGACTCTCTTCCACTCTGGCGTTGCACGCAGTGTGAGGCGACGAGCTGGGGTAGCAATTCTTGTTTCCCCCCAGCTCAAAGCCTGTACGTTGGAGTTCAACCCAGTGGACGAGAGGTTAGCCTCCCTTCGCCTTCGGGTGGGAGGACGGGCACTGACTGACAGCAGTTCAGAGTACCCACCCTTTTTGGGTACACTCGAGGGAGGACTGGAAAGCGCCCCCCCGGGTGATTCCCTTGTCCTACTGGGGGACTTCAACGCTCATGTTGGCAACGACAGTGAAACCTGGAGAGGCGTGATTGGGAAGAATTGGTGCTTTGTTATTGGACTTTTGTGCTCGTCACAGATTGTCCATAACAAACACCATGTTCAAACATAAGGGTGTCCATATGTTCACTTGGCACCAGGACACCGTAGGTCACAGTTCCATGATCGACTTTGTAGTTGTGTCATCGGATTTGCGGCCTCATGTTTTGGACACTCGGGTGAATCGAGGGGCGGAACTTTCTACCGATCACCACCTGGTGGTGAGTTGGCTGCAATGGTGGGGGAGGATGCCGGACAGACCTGGCAGGCCCAAACGCATTGTGAGGGTCTGCTGGGAACGTCTGGCAGAGTCTCCTGTCAGAGAAAGTTTCAATTCCCACCTCCTGAAGAACTTTGAACATGTCACGAGGGAGGTGCTGGACATTGAGTCCGAGTGGACCATGTTACGCACCTCTATTGTCGAGGCGGCTGATTGGAGCTGTGGCCACAAGGTAGTTGGTGCCTGTCGTGGCGGTAATCCTAGAACCCGTTGGTGGACACCAGTGGTGAGGGATGCCGTCAAGCTGAAGAAGAAGTCCTATCGGGTTCTTTTGGCTCATAGGACTCCGGAGGCAGTGGACAGGTACCGACAGTCCAAGCGGTGTGCAGCTGTAGCGGTCGTTGAGGCAAAAACTCGGACATGGGAGGAGTTCGGGGAAGCCATGGAAAACGACTTCTGGACGGCTTCGAAGCGATTCTGGACCACTAACCGCCGCCTCAGGAAGTGGAAGCAGTGCACTCTCAACACCGTTTATGGTGCGGATGGTGTTTTGCTGACCTCGACTGCGGATGTTGTGGATCGGTGGAAGGAATACTTCGAAGACCTCCTCAATCCCACCAACACGTCTTCCTACGAGGAAGCAGTGCCTGGGGAATCTGTGGTGGGCTCTCCTATTTCTGGGGCTGAGGTTGCTGAGGTAGTTAATAAGCTCCTCAGTGGCAAGGCACCCGGGGGTGGATGAGATCCGCCCGGAGTTCCTTAAGGCTCTGGATGCTGTGGGGCTGTCTTGGTTGACAAGACTCTGCAGCATCGCGTGGACATCGGGGCGGTACCTCTGGACTGGCAGACCGGGGTGGTGGTCCCTCTCTTTAAGAAGGGGGACCGGAGGGCGTGTTCCAACTATCGTGGGATCACACTCCTTAGCCTTCCCGGTAAGGTTTATTCAGGTGTACTGGAGAGGAAGCTACGCCAGGTAGTGAAACCTCGGATTCAGGAGGAACAGTGTGGTTTTCGTCCTGGTTGTTGAACTGTGGACCAGGTCTATACTCTCGGCAGGGTCCTTGAGGGTGCATGGGAGTTTGCTTAACGAGTCTACATGTGCTTTGTGGACTTGGAGAAGGCATTCGACCGTGTCCCTCGGGAAGTCCTGTGGGGAGTGCTCAGAGAGTATCGTGTACCGGATTGTCTGATTGTGGCAGTCCGCTCCCTGTACGTTCAGTGTTATAGCTTGGTCCGCATTGCCGGCAGTAAGTCGGAAACGTTTCCAGTGAGGGTTGGACTCTGCCAAGGCTGTCCTTTGTCACAGATTCTGTTCATAACTTTTATGGACAGAATTTCTAGGCGCAGTCAAGGCGTTGAGGGGTTCTGGTTTGGTGGCCGCGGGATTAAGTCTCTGCTTTTTGCAGATGATGTGGTCCTGATGGCTTCATCTGGCCGGGATCTTCAGCTCTCACTGGATCGGTTAGCAGCCGAGTGTGAAGCGACCGGAATGAGAATCAGCACCTCCAAGTCCGAGTCCATGGTTCTCTCCCGGAAAAGTGTGGAATGCCATCTCTGGGTTGGGGAGGAGACCCTGCCCCAAGTGGAAGAGTTCAAGTACCTAGGAGTCTTGTTCACGAGTGAGGGAAGAGTGGATCGTGAGATTGACAGGCAGATCGGTGCGGCGTCTTCAGTAATGCGGACGCTGTATCGATCCGTTGTGGTGAAGAAAGAGCTGAGCCGGAAGGCAAAGCTCTCAATTTACCGGTCGATCTACGTTCTCATCCTAACCTATGGTCATGAGCTTTGGGTCATGACTGAAAGGACAACATCACGGGTACAAGCGGCCGAAATTAGTTTCTTCCGCCGGGTGGCCCGGATCTCCCTTAGAGATAGGCTGAGAAGCTCTGCCATTCGGGAGGGGCTGAAAGTACAGCCGCTGCTCCTCCACATCGAGAGAAGCCAGATGAGGTGATTCGGGCATCTGGTCGGGATGCGACCCGACCGCCTCCCGAGGGAGGTGTTTAGGGCACGTCCAACCGGTAGGAGGCCACGGGGAAGACCCAGGACACGTTGGGAAGACTATGTCTCCCGGCTAGCCTGGGAATGCCTCGGGATCCCCCAGGAAGAGCTGGACAAAGTGGCTGGGGAGAGGAAAGTCTGGGCTTCCCTGCTTAAGCTGCTGCCCCCGCGACCCGACCTCAAATAAGCGGAAGAAGATGGATATATATATATATATATATATATATATATATATATATATATATATATATATACATACATACATGTGTATATATATATATATATATATACATGTATGTATATATATATATATATATATATACATGTATATATACATATTAGGGCTGGGCAACGATTAAAAATTTTAATCGAAGTTAATCACACTTTTTCTCTGATTAATCGCGATTAACTGCATTGTATACGCAAAGCCCAATAATGAATTCAAAAGTAGTGTGTAGTGCACCTTTATTGGAATATTCTCCCACATGAACAAAAGCGCCAAAACATTTGTTATGCAAACACAATTCAAATCAGTACTTGTTAAACAGTAGCAGTTAAATAGCATATTTTATGAAAATCAACTCAAAAAATGTAAATACAAACATTTAAGCTTATTTCCACTGCCAGGGTATTTAAGTTATCCTGTTATGGAAAATAAATATAATCTACATACAAATCTCTGAGCCACAATCATAACATCTGAACAGGCAATTTCTGAGGTAACAGCAGGAACATTTTTTTTTATCAGGGATCTTGTTTAAAAAAACTATATTATAGGTAGTGGACTGTTTTAGGGAATTTTTGAGTAAATTATCCGTAGTAGCAATATTAATAATGTTGTGTTTATTATGCGTAGTGCACTTAAAATAATTATGACCATATCTAGGAATTGATATGGTAGGAATTTTCCGGTTGGTTGCTTGGTGCTTTGATAAACTGAACGCATTATATACATGGTACTATATTGTGATGTTATGAGCCAGGGAAAAAAAGAACTACCCTACCCAGCATGTAACAGGAGTGACGAGCATGCGCGGTAGCCCGGTAGAGGTTGTGTGTCGCCATGACGGCATCTTGTATGTTGTGATATGCACGCTCTGAAAGCAATCGTTAAGAACTCAGCCAACACTCCTCGTCTGCATTATTCATAAATAAACAGACACCACATATACTCCGCTGCTTCACAGGCCGCTGGATGTAGCCGGCAAAATATTCCCATGCTAGCTAGCCGGTCTAGCAAGCACGCGTCATTCAGTCTAAAACGACCCGATCTATCCACATCCAGAATTGTCTGGCGGTCGTAAGTGATCCCGGAGTGACCACGCTGTAAGCCAGCCATGAAATTTGCAGAATTGTCCGGTATTTTTGCCAAATGTTCCATCTTTACCAACAGCCCCTCCACGCCGAAGAAAAGAAAGGCGTTAACAAAATAAAAGCATGTAAACAATATACGCAAATGTGCGATAAAATAATTGTCGGCGTTAATAGATTGATAAGTTAACTCGTAATTAACGCATTAATTTGCCCACCCCTAATATATATATATATATATATACATATATATATATATATATATATATATATACATGTATATATATACATATATATATATATATAATAACATATAGTGTATATATATATATATATATGTCTATATATATATATATATATAAAAATATATATATGTACATTTGTATATGTATATAATAATTTATTAAATATTGACATATATGCTTTTGTTTGCAGTAGTTTTACTTGTATCTTTACGTTGAAATGATTGAACAGTTTGAGTTATTATTATGAGTTATTTGTGTTCAAGCTGGATTTGCTAATAGTAGAGCTAGATTTTTGTGCAGTCAAAAAATTCACTTTTAAAATCATGTTAATCACAGTTTTAAATTTGGATCAATAACAATCAACCACAGGTTGTTACTCGCTGGAATTACAATTTTTTGGACACAATGTAATAAAGAAACATCCTTTGAGGGTATTTTCTGAGTGAAACGTGTCAGTGAGCCATCAGTCTCGACTTACTCATCTTTGCACCGATGTATGCATTGACCTGATCACTGACCATAACAACCCAAGTGGCCTTTTAGGTTGATTGATTGATTGATACTTTTATTAGTAGATTGCACAGTACAGTACATATTCCGTACAATTGACCACTAAATGGTAACACCCGAATAAGTTTTTCAACTTGTTTAAGTCGGGGTCCACGTTAATCAATTCATGGTACAAACATAATACAGTCATCACACAAGTTAATCATCCTAGTATGTACATTTAATTATTTACATTATTTACAATCCGGGGGGTGGGATGAGGAGCTTTGGTTGATATCAGAACTTCAGTCATCAACAATTGCATCAACAGAGAAATGTGGACATTGAAACAGTGTAGGTCTGCATCCAGGAAGCTGGTTGTTGAGAATTTTCCAGAGCTCACGTGGCTTATTTGTGTTTTCCTCTATTTTGTCATTGATATAATTTTTTTTTAAGGATTTAGTCAGGTTGTTTGTTTTATTTCTTAATTTATTGCATTGCTTTTGAGCGTTGAAAAGAGTGATTTGAGGTTATTATTATTGGGTTGTTTATTTACTTCGGTTTTACACTTTTGGTATTTGGAACATTTTCTGTCCCTGTCTTTTATGGCAGCTAATAGGTCTGGATTGATCCACGGTTCAGAGCGGGCTTTGATCCTGACTGTTCTCATGGGAGCCATATAATTTAGTATAGCTAGGAACGCTGTTTCGAAGCGATCCCAAGCATCCTCAACCAGGTTGCTCGTGAGCACAGGGGACCAGTCCCACTCATCTAATTTGAGGTTGAAATTATCACTGTTGTATTTTTTAAGGGATCTGGATTGAGCTGTTATGTGGCCATTGGCTTTAGGTTTAGTTATTTTGCGCGTGCAGAAGGTTATATAGTGGTCGCTAAGACCACAGATCATGACCCACCTATTTTTAATATTATGCCGGTCCGATGTGAGGATGAGATCTATGGTTGACTGGGTGGAAACACACACCCGTGTGGGGAGTGTTATTAGCTGGGAAAGAGCATGCAGATTACAGAATTTGCTGTAAGATTTGAAGACAGGCGCATCTCTGCGTTGAATATCTGTGTTCAGATCTCCAGTTATAATAATCTCCATGTTTTCTACACCAGCTAAGCACTCCTCCAGGGCACCATAGAAATCACTCTGATTAGGGGGTCTGTATACAGTCCCTACTAGTACCGGCTTAGCGTTAGTGAATTTGATTTCTGCCCACACAGATTCAAGGGTATTGTGGTTGAGATCAGAGCGAGTTATGTATTTAATATCCTGGTGAATATACATACAAACACCACCACCATGTTTATTCCTGTCCTTTCTGATGACCGAGAAGTTTTCTATCCCTATCTCTGAATCAGAAACACTATCATCTAATTTAGTTTCGGAGAAACACAGGATTTTTACCTTATTGTTGTGGAACATTTCTCTGATTTGGTCGAGTTTATTTCCAGAGAGGCTGTTCACATTAAGATGGATGATGTGTAGCCCACCGGAACCAAAGACAACATCAGAGTCCGTTGGAGAGAAGTACTGTCCAGAAGATGGAGGGGTGTTGGTTGTTATTGAGGTTTCTGTGGCAAGACTTGGGGGAGGAAGAGAGGGAGAGTAGCCTATTGTTCGTCGTCCAGGTGATGGGGGAGCGGCGTGGTTGAAGAGGGGGAGGGGGGCCCAGGTAGGAGTGGTGGGGGTAGATGTGGTTTTCGCGGGTTTTGGTGAGGTAACCATCAAGGTTAAAGTATAGGAGCATCCATCCATTCATTTTTGTACCGCTTGGCCCTTTTGGGTTGCGGGGGGTGCTGGAGCCTATCTCAGCTGCATTCAGGCGGAAGGCGGAGTACACCCTGGACAAGTCGCTATGTCATTGCAGGGCCAACACAGAGAGACGTACAACATTCACACTCACATTCACACACTAAGACCAATTTTAGTGTTATGAATCAACCTATCCCCAGGTGCATGTCTTTGGAGGTGGGAGCATGTACAGTGAAAATAAATTGCAGGATTAATACGCGAACATACATCCGTGTTTTTTTGCGATAATCTTATCTTTTGTGATACAGTGCAGAAAGTATTCACAGCGCTTTACTTCTTCCTCATTTTGTTATGTTACAGCTGTATTTCAAAAATAAAATACACTAATTTATTTTTTCAAAATTCTGAAGACAATAACTATGTGAAAAGTTTTTTTTTAAATTTGCAAATGCATCAAAAAAAAATCAAAGAAGAAATCGCATGTACATAAGCGATCACATTCTTTGCTCAATTCTTTGTTGATGCACCTTTGGCGGCAATTATAGCCTCAAGACTTTTTGAATACGATGCCACAAACTTGGCACACCTATCTTTCTGCCATCAGAATGTAAATGGGTGTGTAAATGGATGAATGTGATGTATAATGTAAAGCGCTTTGGGTATTTTTTCAAGCATAGTAAAGCACTAAATACAGACCATTTATCGTTGGGCATTTTTGCCCAATTCTCTTTGTACTACCTTTAAAACTCCATCAGGTTGAATGGGAAGAGTTGGTTTTCATCCAGAAGGTCTCTGTGTATTGCTGCATTTATCTTTCCCTGTATGCTGACTAATCTCCCACTTCCTGCCACTGAAAACATCCCCACAGCATGATGCTGCCACCACCATTCTGTAGGGATCGTATTGGCCTGGTGATGAGCGGTGCGTGGTTTCCTCAAAATATGATGCCTGGCATTCACGCCAAAGAGTTCAAGCTTTGTCTCATCAGACCAGAGATTTTTTTCTTTTGTCATGGTCCAAAAGTCTTTCCAGTGCATTTTGGCCAACTTTTTACTAAGAAATTGCTTACTTCTAGCCACTATACCATACAAGCCTGATTGGTGGATTACTGCAGAGATGGTTTCCTTCTGGAAGGTTCTCTTCTCTCCACAGAGGAATGCTGTAGCTCTGACAGAGAGACCATCGGGTTCTTGGTTACCTCCCTGACTGGATTAAGATGAATACAGCAATGTACAAACATCCTGGATAAAAAAACAACGCCTTCCATCCAACCTGATGGAGCTTGAGAGGTGCTGCAAATAGGAATGGGCTAAACTGCCCAAAGATAGTTGTACCAAGCTTGTGGCATCAAAAGAAAACAATAAAAACTTGAGGCTGTAATTGCTGCCAAAGTTGCAATAACAAAGTATTGAGCAAATGTATTTCTTATGTACATGTGATTTTTTTTTTCCTTTTTTGTTTTTAATACATTTGCAAAATAAAAATAAAAAATACATTCTCATTATGGGGTATTATCTGTAGAATTATGAGAATAAGGCTGTAACATTACAATATGTGGAACAAGTTAAGCGCTGTGAATAGTTTCAGGATGCACTCTAATCACATTACGTCATTAGTTTTGACAGCCCTAATTTTTTTTAATTATAGAATAAAATAGAATAGAGTAGAATAGAATTTGTGTGGTAAAACTTGAAAAAAGAGCTATTACCTTCTTTTACTTTGATTTTTCAAATAGAAGTAGAGAAATGTATATAATTTAATTTCAGAGACATTTATTATTTTTGTACCATATACATTTATCAAAGCAACTGTATTTTGAGGCATATTAAACCCATCTGAATGTGTGTTTGTTTATATCCTATACATATTGTAGAATTTTGCAATGTGACTTTTGTTTTTTTATCCAGAGGAGGCTTTACGAACACACACTAACATTTAACTAAATCTAGAATTATTATATAAATCTTGACCCTTTTTGCCCTTCCTTGATGCAAAGTCATCAATAATGTAATCATATGAAATCTGTTTGGCAATCAGAAGTTACAAATGTGCAATTCTCGGAGAAATCCACAAACGTGGGTGTTATATGTTTTTGAAAGTTCATCGTCCTACCCGAAGTTAAGCAGGTATGCACATACACGGATAGCTGTTTTAATGTTAATGTCCCTAAAACTTCTGATATCAAAATTAAAATCCTGAAGATTTTATGGCTCTTGCTTGGCGACTTAAAGTTTAAACTCCCTCCACAGATTTTCTATAGGATTAAGGCCACAGAAGAGATCACTTCAGGAACTTAATATGACTAGCTGTATGTTTTGGTCATTGTCATATACTGGAAGAACCATCCATGACCCGTCTTCAGTGTTTTGGCTAAGGCCAAGAGGTTATCAGTCTTTAATCCAAGATTCTACAGTACATTACCCAACATTCATCAGCCTTTCAATGTGGTGAAGTCTTTTTCTACCCTTAGCACGTCCGGTTGAGTTTAGGCCATTTTGATTTATTTAGCTTCTCCCACATGTTTAGATCTCACATGTAGCTTCAGCGTGAGCACAATTGACTGTTATCTTTGGTTTCTTGCATTTTCTGACAATGGTTTCATCATCTCCAAGCTTCTTGCTGAAGGGCAGAATTAATTATTGTTGGTTGGCCCTGTGATAAGGATTGGGGACGGCATGGCGTAGTTGGGAGAATGGCCTTGACAGCAATCTGAGGTTTCCTGGTTCAATCCCCACCTTCTACCAGCCTCGTCACCTCCGTCGTGTCCTTGAGCAACACACTTCACCCTTGCTCCTGATGGGTCGTGGTTATGGCTTTGCATGGCAGCTCTTGCCATCAGTGTGTGAATGAGTGTGTGAATGTGGAAATTGTGTCAAAGCGCTTTGAGTACTTTGAAAGTAGAAAAACGCTATACAAGTATAACCCATTTATCATGAAGTGGCGACTTGTCCATGGTGTACTCCACCTTCCGCCCGAATGCAGCTGAGATAGGCTACAGCACCCCCCGCGACCCCAAAAGGGACAAGCTGTAGGAAATGGATGGATGGATCAAAAAGTTAACTTAATCAAATGCAAATGAATTAATAACCATTATTATTGTTTTTCTCTCATCTACAGTGTATCTGTAAAAATTAAGTTACTAGGTTTTTGGAAAGTGATAAACTTGTGTCGTCCGCAGAGAATTAATTAATCATTTCTGGTTTAGAATGTTTAATGTAAAGCCTGATTTTTTGATGTTTGGTTCACATGTGCTTTGATTACCTATTTGAGGTAATGACTTTTTTAGGGTGTAGCAAGTTACAGTAGTTACAATGAGCTTGTAGGCCAGGACGAGGACAACCGGTCCGTTTGCATTGTAGTGGTGACGACCGAGATAAACACCTGTGTCAAGTTAACATTCACTTCTGCAACCGCCGGAAGGACATAAGTGAGCTTAAATGTAGAATTCAGCAGTAAATAATTACACAATCAGAAAGCTGTATCCCTTAAAAAGTATCTGGTTGAACCTTTATCAATCATACACTAATGTATTAAATTATCTTAGACCCAAATTACTGCTCTTTGTCTTTTATTTTGAAAGTCAAATACAGGATGCCTTGCCCTCATCACAGAATTGTGACAGGTCACTGCTGGATGACATGATAAGCATCGTGGAGACGAACGGCGTGATTGTTGTTGTTGCTGTCATTGCTCAAAAAAACAATACCATCGTTTTTCTGAAAGTTTGAAGAGAAAAGAAACAAACACGAAGAACATGAGAGCAGAAATGGTAAGTTTTTCTTTTCTTTTTTTCTTCATTTTTTTACGGTGTACGACGAAACACGACGCAAGTATGTTAATTTAATGTGTTGTTGTCTGTAGTAATCAATTGTGTTGTTTCAGGAGGGGGCTGTGGATGGAGACCGCGTCCCAAGCGAAAGACGACCTGTACGTTGTATTTTTAAATGTCTTTTAAATATTGTTATTATTTGAACTTTGTGGTATTCGATGCATGCTCATAAATTGTCCCCCAGTCTGAGTTTTGCACCGTCATCCAACCAGTTTGACACCTTCTTTAACACAACAGACACTTTAGCCACATTCGAGTTAGCTATGTTGTACTGGTAAATGTGACTGCACAAATATTACTTTTCTTGTGTACTCTAATAAAGATAATCTTTAAAGATAGTTTACTGTCAAAATAAGCTCATTAAAATAGTATTACTTGACTTCCTTAATCGGGTAGGTAGGTAGGTCTTTATTGTCATTGCACAAGTACAACAAAACTTTGTTTTTAGCACAAACCCGTTCAAGATTAGACAAACAAACAGTGTACAGGGTTACAGAACAGGAACGCTGACGGGTCGCCTCAAGGCGGCCCGTAAAAGATGGAAAAAAGGTAAACGCTGGGGAAGGATGAGTAACAAAAGTACAATCAAGACTGAGCTCCTAAATGGGCCCAGTTTGGAGTTGGGGAAAAAAGCACCAAAACAAAGCACATATACACATTACACCATACTTCTCAAGATATCTAGCAACAGAGGGCAGGGAGTGGGGGGACACGGTGGAAGGCTGCAGCTCTTCAGGCACTGCCCAGCCGTCCATCGCCCCTAAGGGATATTTAATATAAATAAGAAAGTCTAGCTTGGCGTATGTGTTTGTACATACTAATCTTCTAAACACATTGGCATCATTAAAATAGCGCACACCAGAAAGTGGATGAGGTGAAATGTACAGAGCCCCTAAAGGAAAATGTAGGGGAAAAAAATGTTTTGCGAGATCTTGCAAAAGGTTTTTTCTTATGTCAGTGAACCGGAAGTAAAACAGACACAGCGATGGTGAACCGTAAGTGAAACAGACAAACAGATGGAGGAGCCTACCCATCATCTTTGGGAGAAGTTTATTGATTCTTGTTTTAGACAGAGCACAGACTAGGCTGCCGCTCCGCCATCGCTGTGTCTGTTTCACTTCTGGTTCACTGATATAGGGAAAAAACCTTTTGCGAGATCTCGCAAAATACCCATGTCCCTTTTAGGGGCTTTTAGAAATGTTTTTATTTTTGACAAAAATAAGCACAGTGATCAATTGGAGGAAACAACGCTCCGTACACAGAAAAGATCCAAAAGCAAATTCACACAAATGCCACAAACCGGAAAATGTTGCAAATTAAAACTGCTAAATCACATAAACGCTGCAAAAAAAAAAAAATCTGTAAATGCCAAAAACACACACGAGCCTAAAATATCTGCATGAGAGAAATGCTGCAAGTTTGTGAAACAAAATGGAAGTTTTCCAGGCTTTAAAGGGCATCTAGACCTGATGGATGTCCGTTCGGGTTGGGCAAAATTGCAGATATGCAGTGTATGTTGCTCATACAAAACTTGAGAATCAATGTTCATTCACAAGGTGTTCTTTCACATCAAATTCATCAAATCATGCCATTTCGGATCTTGATTTGAGCAATACATATACAAAATTGACTTCCATTCAGGAACAACTTAAGGCTCTCGTCCAGTGGTTCTGTAATCTGTAAATATTTGCTTTAAAAATACCATTTTTTTTCCCCACTAGTAGACACAATTTAACTTGTGATTTGTAATGATTAATTTAAGTATCTTTGTATGTTGAAAAGCTCAAAATAATATCATCATTCTTAAAATAATACAAAGACTTACATCACATACTTTTTATACTTGGTATGTATGTCAGAGAGATATGAAGTTTGCAAACGAATGAGGTCTTTTGAACGGATCATTTATGTGAACGATGGAAACCGAGTCCCACTTGAGAGATGTTTATACACATGCAATTTTAG
The DNA here is from genome assembly GCF_033978795.1 of Nerophis ophidion. NCBI lineage: Eukaryota > Metazoa > Chordata > Actinopteri > Syngnathiformes > Syngnathidae > Nerophis > Nerophis ophidion. Next base: position 30,183,523 of record NC_084620.1, on the reverse strand, counting down.
TGTCACCAATTGCCCACTATGCACTTGCGTGCCATCCGACTGGCAACCGGACAAGAAAATGACTCAGCGTTAAAGGAAACTTTGCAGCAATTTGAAATAACTTTTTCTTTTTTTTAATAATTTGTATTTCTTTTTTTACATTTAAAATGATAGAAATGTATATAAAATGCACATGCGTGCCACTCAACTGGCAACTGGACTAGAAAATGATTTACAAGTAAAGGAAACTCGGCAGCATTTTGGATTTTGTTTAACATAAAACTATTTTTTACATATGAATTACAAAAATGTATATAATAAAAAAAAAAAGTTTTATTTATTTTTATTTGCATTTAGTTTTTGTGTTCATCTTTCTAAAGCAGTGATGCCCAAACTTTTTCCACTGCGCGCCACAGACTAACAAATCAAAGAATGCAGGGGCCATTTTGGTATTTTCACCTTTGAAACTAGTGCAATAAATAGATTATTTTCATAGTACTAGAAAATGCAATTTACCCAGAAATTTTGTGCATGCGAATGAGCCAAAGCGGGGCTTCATGGTGGAAGAGGGGTTAGTGCGCCTGCCTCACATTACGAAAGTCCTGAGTAGTCAGGGTTCAATTCTGGGCTCGGGATCTTTCTGTGTGGAGTTTGCATGTCCTCCCCGTGAATGCATGGGTTCCCTCCGGGTACTCTGGCTTCCTCCCACTTCCAAAGACATGCACCTGGGGATAGGTTGATTGGCCACACTAAAGCTAGCCCTAGTGTGTGAATGTGAGTGTGAATGTTGTCTGTCTATCTGTGTTGGCCCTGCGATGAGGTGGCGACTTGTCCAGGGTGTACACCGCATTCCGCCCGATTGTAGCTAAGATAGGCACCAGCGCCCCCCGCGACCCCAAAGGGAATAAGCGGTGGAAAATGGATGGATGGATGGATAGAAAATGCAATTTCCCCAGAAATTTTGTGCATGCGAATGAGTCAAAGCCAAACTGAAATGCTAACAGTTAGCATGCTGGCTAGATAGTGTCAAGTAACAAAAAATATAACTCTTTGGTGTATAGTAGGAAGGGGATTCATATGCCCTTATTTGTCGCGGTTTACCTGCCATTAGAAACATGACGAATTAGATGTGCACCATTCAGTTTAGCCGCCAGATGGCAGTAGAGTGTTGAATGCTGTCAAACTTGTGTACGGTGGTCACTCGCCGACAGCAGCCATAAAAATTTCCCCGTCAGAAAAAAGTAAGGTTTTTTACCTTCCCTGTAGCAGCCACCTTTTTAACATGGCCAGCAGTTACTCATTTTGCATCCCAAAACATTGTATTGACTACGTATAGCGGCCAACGTTTTAAAAACTTACCATACCACTGTCCGTGAAGTTTCATTTCTTAAGTGGGATTTACGGTGGCCACAGCGGCATCCCAACCATGGGGTGGCAAGCAATCAGACCATGCAGTCATGCTGGGACTCAGCAATTCATGTGAGCAACAATGACCAGGCTTAAATTTAATAGCACTGTTCAAGCTTAGAAAGCTTGCAAAACTGTATTTTAGTAACTGTTTACCACAATTCTGGATACATGCACACAAACATGTATTATACATAAGCCCTTTGAGACACTTGTGATTTAGGGCTATATGAATAAACATTGATTGATTGATTGATAATTGTTTAAAGGTCAACATGTACGGAATAGTATAGTGGCCACCTGTCTATAGCGGTCACTTTCTTTGTTTCCTTTGGTCACCGTAGACAAGTCTGACTGTAGTTTAAAATGTGTTTTATGGCAAATTCAACTTCGGTTTTTATGCGCTTTCCATCATTTTCAGCAGGTGACATTGCCAAATGATTAGCCTCCCGCCCCATCCCCTGACGGGAGATCCACCCAGAAATGAGGCCATATTAACCCTGTACCTACTGTATATCAGCAAAATGAGCTAAAAAAAAAAAGGCTGCAAGCTAATATTACCATGTTAACAAAAGTGTGCTTACGTTTAACATTAGTGTAATACTAGAATATGACACTGAATTGTGTGCTTGCTAAATTAGCTAAATAAGCTAGCATGCCAGTCTTAGCATGCTAAAATGCTAACTGAAAAACGAGTCAAGTACCAAAATATATTACTATTAGGTGCACAACTGAAAAAATAATAATTAGATATGCTCAGCATGGATCAAGTACCAAAATATGACTGAGGTGCATACCCGTACTTGCCAACGCTCCCGTTTTTCCCGGGAGACTCCTGAATTTCAGTGCCCCTCCCGAAAATATCCCGGGGCAAACATTGTCCTGAATTCCTCCCGATTTCCACCCGGACAATAATATTGGGGACGTGCCTTTAAGGCACTGCCTTTAATGTCCTCTACAACGTCACGCCCGCTTTTCCTTTATACAAACAGTGTGCCTGAATAATCACATGATGTATGCGACACAACAAGTAAATGCTACTCATACTTGATCAACAGCCATACAGGTCACACTTCATCATCAGCCGTTGTCAGTCCACTGCTGGACGAAAGCCTCAGCGTGTTTCTGCCATTTGGCGTACTTTTCATGCTGGTTATTATCCTACACCTTCCACGCTGACTTGGTGCGGGTTGGAAGGGGTATTTTATATCAGAGATCCTTCTCCTAGACTAATTGCTTTACTGGGCTATTGAACTTAGTCTGTCCTGTTTGTTGTTCGCGCCCCATTTACCCAGGGACCCGCTCAGCTTTATGGCGCTGACCGCCCGCCAGTCACAAGAGAAGGTGCAAACGATTCTTTGTGTGCATTTTATAGACGTTTGTTGGGACTCACTAACCCCACACACAACCTCCCATCTCATGCCTGGATGTAGTTTAACGTCATACCCAGGACACCAGGTCACACTTAGGGTGGCCGTAAACAACAATTTTAACACTGTTACAATTATGCGCCATACTGTGAACCCACACCAAACAAGAATGACAAACACGTTTTGGCAGAACATCCGCACCGTAACAGAACAAATACCCAGAATCCCTTGCAGCACTTCCGGGACGCAACTATACATACACCCCCGCCACCACCAAACCCTGCCCCCCACAACCCTGCCCACCTCAACCACGCCACCCCCATCTCCCGAATTCGGAGGTCTCAAGGTTGGCAAGTATGTGCAAACCTACAAAATTTGTTAAAAAAACAGCATACTTACGTTAGCATACTACATGGTAGCATTTATCAAGGAACACAATATTTGACATTGAGGTGTATACCTGCAAAATTTGCAAAAAAATGTAGCATGCTAATAATATTAGAATGCAAACATTTGTGCCCCCAGGCCACACTTTGGACACCCCTGTTCTAAACGTTCGTAGTTCAAGAGTACACAAACCAGCTACAGCAGTACAATTTTTTATTTACATTTTAATTATGTCCTAATTGTTATTGTAATTTTATACATACTTTTTATATCCATGAATGCATTTTATTCTTACTCATTATTTGTGTATTTTTCCTATACAGACATTTTTTTTTAGTTGAAGGAAAATTCAAACTCGTAATGTCACTGCTAAAACAAAATACGACACTACTTTATGGAATATTTATAATTAAAACACAACAAAATCTATTGGTGTAATTTCAGAATAATTCCCACCAAAAGAGTATTTGTGTAAATTCAAATAATATAAATCTTTTCATATAACTGATAATAGCAATTGTTCCTTAATTAATAATAAAACAATACAAGACAGTCTTTTTAACGGTTATTTGAAGGGAACGGCTCCTCAAAATCAGGCTCCCTTCCGAGAGCCATAAATCCCATCTCTGAAATATCTTGTATTTTGACTTTTCAGAGTATTTTGCTGCTTCAAAACATGCTGAAAAAAGCTTCGCAAAGTTCGCTCAACAATGAATACCAGGTATTTTTTATTTTAGCCTCGGTCTCGTTTCTGTGAAGATCTTGATATTTGTCTTCTTGTTGTCCTCCGCAGACTCTCGTTTCATCGCCCTCTGAATTAAGCATTTCATCTGTGGACGGTTGGAGAAGCAAACAGGTGAGCTCCCTCTCGTCATATTTGAAAAAATATTAATTAATTCCTATTACCTATAGGATAGCCTCTTTAACAGTGAGCTGGCACAGCTGAAGTCATAAAATAGCATGCAATTATTTTCAGAAGGCTTTGTGTTTCTTAATGTTTGTTGTTCATTTCTTAGGACGCCTTTAAGACAGAGAACAAACAGCCGGTGCCTGCTTCAGCTGAGGTGACATCCACGCCCTTCTGGCTTTTTTGACCTTCACGCACACTGGCGAGCACCCTGTGACTTGCACAACCACTTTGTGTCTGCATTTTAAAAAAGTTGCCTGAAGCTAACTATCTAAAACTGTAGCTCAAAGCGGTTCCCTAGCAACACAAAGCTATACATAGCAAGGTCGTGAGAGTTTGAAAACATTGTAAGCGTTTCTCATCACAGAAAGGGATCAGCTAAATTTAACTGTATTTGTTGGAGCCTATCCATATTGTTTATTTAATAATTGTTTTGACAATGGAATCCAATGCCAATGATGATGTTGATTGATTATTGGATGTTTTAGATTAATATTGTGTTCAGCTGCTCACGCTCCTCCTGGTGACCCACTTCCTCCTCTGATTAAGAAAACGGCACAGCTGGGCGCTGCCTGTGTTTGTCTTTCATGCTGAAGGAGTCAGTAGGGATATAGTTTGTTTACCACTAAATAAGTTATTTTGATTATATAGAAAGTCAACCACGGTGAATATTTTTTGTTTGTGAAAATAAATTAGAAACATTTTGAATCTAGAAATATCTCCGCGAGTGCTTATTAGGAATTTAGTGCGTCAAAAACCTCCTCCTGAGGGCTACTCTGCTAACTTTATTTATTTTTTATTTTTTTAAACCTTTTTGGAACGCAAGAGTAGATGTAACAGTATTAATAAATATGAGTGAATTCGACATGTACGGTTTGTAAGGCTTTCTGTAAGATCACGGTTAAAGATTCCAGATCCTGAAACAGTTAGACTTGAATGACGCCATAGACAGAAATTCCAACTCAATATACCTCACAGATGTGACGGAATGGGAAAAAAATTCCAAATTGTGAGAAAAATTTAATCTAAGACCTTCACTGATTGTAATGAAATTGATATCAAAACGATAAAAAGTTTGATAAAGAGATTTCAGAACTAATAACGTATTCCAGTAACCTATTATAATTTCTAACAGGAAGATTCTCAATCGAAATAAAAATAGCAAAGTCATTGGGCAAATTTATAAACAAAAGTGGAACACTTGCCTATACAGATACAGAGTCAAGGTCGATGGCATTAATCAAAATAACGTAAGAGATTACCGATGCAATGGATGGTAAACAGTGTGCAGCTCCAGTGTTAATGGATCTAACAAAAGCATTTGTCGCAATTAATCATGATATCTTAACAAAATAGGACTATCCGAACTGTATCAGAGGGTTGGTCTCGAACCTGATAGGAAGCTATTTAACAAAAGTTAAATAGCTGTTTGTTGTGCTGTCATTTTTGTGTTTGCACATTTACTACATTTAGTGGATATGTAAATCTGTACTGCTATACAAGTCGTACACTGAATACTCTAAAATATGTATCCAAGTTTAATGACTATCATCCCCAAACAAAATATACTGTCATAAAAATGCTTGCTAAAATGTGAGGGGTTTACTTTGTGTGCTGAATGCATTAAAGTGAGTGGGTGTCGTTAATGTTCTGGATCTTTATCACAGATCAAAGCAGCTACTTTGTTGGCGCAAAGCTCTCAGGTAAGTGTTCCAATGTTTATTCCTTATCATAATCAGTGTGAGGTGTAACGTCCGAACAATCATGGTCGATCTATGTTTTTTCTTTGCAGAATGTGGCCAGCAGCAACCCTTTTTATTCGAATTACATGGTAAGGACTAGTATTCCTCGTTTACTTTTACATGACAATGGCTCAATTTTTTATCTGCCGTCAGGAATCTGAGAACAAGTACAACCAAGATCAAGACGGCGTCTCTGTCCCTCAGCCCCAATTCCAGAGTTCTCCTCTGGAAAATGAAGCCACAATGTCTGACCCTCATAAGGACTTCATTCAGGCTTTCAGCCTAAACCACGTGCAGGACAGCTTTCCAACATCCCAAAGTGTTTCTACAAGAGGCTGTTATCACGGCGCCAACCCCAACTCGGTAGATACCTACACGGAGAACCTTCCGGTGAACCTCTACAAGGACTCAAAGTCACACAGCTCAAACATGCAGGATTTTTTCCAAAATTCCAGAGAAGATGAGAATGTCTTTGCTAGATATCCCAGCACTTTAGCAAATCCGTCCCCTGACAAGGATCTCTGCACCTCCTCAAAGGGTCCAGTGTCAAACCTATTTTATTCTGCCTCCACCAAGTTTCAAACAAATGTAGGAGGATTCTCTCATAAAAAACTTGCTGATGCTGGATTATCGGGGTCGGATCTGGATGCATTCTCCCCTTTCTCCACTGCAGAGCCATTCCCCAGCCCACTAGTAAAGAATTTATTTGGAGATGGTGGCATTGCCAGGGACTCATTTGGTGCAACGCCATTTGATAGCAAGGATAATTTTGGGTCGTCACCCCTGGTCCAATCCAATTATTCTGATGCACTGCACGACATTGTGCTCACCACTCCTCAGGGAAGCAACCACGGAATCCTCCACCCGACCCCCTTCAATCAGGCCCAGAAACTGATGGGGTCGCCGGATTCTTCTCCTACTGAGTCAGAGCATGTGTGTAATTTTTCATATTTGACATGCATACCCTTACAAAGTTATGTTATCAATTTCTAAATAGCTTTTATGTTGCTTTGGACACCAAATTTCCAGGTGCAATTCTCTAGGCGTCCACCAAAGCCACTGCCTCGTTCCAAACCTTCCAGGCCACCCAAGCCAGCATACTCTGTAAGCCAAATTTATGAGCATAACATTCCGCAAGTGACGTCTGTCTGGTTGGTAAGGTGGAGCCTGATGCAGCTGTGCCTCCGAAACCTCCTCCAAAACCGTTTAAACCGCTACCAAAGCTGCCCATTCACCTCAAAACCGATGCTGAGGTATGCGGCTTGTTCAAATCGTCTCTCTGATTAGCCCCTAAGGAAGTTATATAGAGCCACTTTGTGTTGCAGGACCACAAAGCGGCTGATATGGAAGACTACCCCGTCTTTGAGGACATTTTACTGATGGGACAGGTTTGTGGACTGACTTGACTGACTTACACTCTTCCATTAGTAACGTGCTTAGGTCCACTTTGCATTTGAAGTCTGGTTCTTGTGAGTGCTTTAATCCGTGCTCAAGTTCAATACACTTTGGCATGTTTTGAAGAGGTGGTCTAAGGCATAATTTTATGCACAGTTGCACATGCCCTGAACATAGCAGAGTAATGGATTAAGTTTAATGTCATTGCTTCTCACAGTTTCTTATTGATAATCAAATGTATGTTTAACAGAAATTTACCCAAATACTCAAAATCATTCAAAGGTTAAAACCCGCTGCACGTTTGCTCGCCCGCGACTAGGTATGGACATAGAAACTCAGTACCATAGTGGCACCAGGACTGACGTAAACCGTTGTAACAACACTGAACGCGACTAGGTATGGAAACAGAAACTCAGTACCATAGTGGCACCAGGACTGACGTAAACAGTTTTAACAACACTGAACTGGAAAAACATGTTGGTGCCTCAACTCATTGTTCATTGAATGCAGATTTAGTCTTGAAGCTGATATTGTGCCAGTAACTTTTGGTAGTGTAGCGTCCAACACACGCAGTCTGATGCTCTTTTTAAACTTTATTGCCGACCTTAGCAGTTCTCAGTTTCAGCACTGCACACCCATTTTGCTGTAGTGCTAACCTCAACAGCGACACAACACTTTCTCATTATCCATGAATTACAGTACCAGCAAGGTGCATTCCGTAACATTGTAATTTTGAACCTCAACATGCCTACACAAGCAATACACTTTTTTCCACATTCTGTGTTCACATTTTTCTGTTTTTACTGAGATAATTGACAGCTTGTTTTGGTCAATTTATTGTCATATTATTTAATTTATTTCTTAGTTATGGTTTTATTTGTATTTCAGAAATAATACAATTACTATTCTGTTCAACTTAATATCACAAAATTATGTTAAAAATAAAAGAAGCATTCATTGTAAACTAAATTTGTATGTTATCCATTTTCCAAGTATCGATAGTTTAAGCACTGTTTCAAAAGTACCGACTTACCGATCTGTGACAACATTCTTGTGTGGAATAAAAGCATGCCATTTATTTATTCAACGCGATCGTTCCTCTCACAAGTCATCTCACACAATCAAAATAATCAGTAGAACTCGAAATAAGCAGTGATGGCGAAGGAAAACATTTCCAAGCACAAAGGCTTAGTGGGGCCCAGAAGATGGAGACGGGGGGAGAATCACGCCCATTTTCAACAATGTCTGGATGGCGTAGTTTGAGAACACATTTTGTGTAGAAGTTTTTGATTAAAGTTTTTCAAAGCATTGTATATTAGTCAAATATGGTCCAAACAGGAGAGGTGTGTAGAAGACTGGCCAGAGGACAGTCCTCAGCTGGACCCCGACTTCAAACCAGTGAGCAAAGGCTTCCATTCATTTGCATTCGAATGGAAGACATCTTGACTCAAATCTGTGTTTTTCTTTTCAAGTCCGGGAAGTTTAAACTCCGCCGTGAATCCCTAAAAGTAAGGGTTTTTATGAATTACCAATGAATGGAAAAAATGGAAGCCAACAAAGCCAAGCCTCTCTTTTCAGATGAAGATGGACCATGAGGTAGCAGAAGGAGGCAGTGTAGAAGACTTGGATGGTTATGGAACTCAGGGCAAGGTGAATAATCATTGTTTGCAAACTTCCTGTATCGTGATTCATAAACATAATATCAGCTAAGGTGTGAACATGTACCACAGAAAAAGGGGAGGAATTTCTCCCTGATGTCCAGAAGAGGCTCAAAGGTAAACCAAGCAGCTACAAATTAAAGATTACATTAGTTTATTTTTGCTGACAAATAAGTCAATTTGCAAGGACACATTTCCTGGTGACAACAGGAGCTTCACTTTACCTACACAAAGAAAATCATCAAAGGTAACCATCAGGAATTAGCGTGCATCATTTGAAGTGAGACAAAGAGAGAGAAGAATCTTCCTACTGTTTGTTCTTCTTTGGCCAGGACTATTTTTACGAAATGAACTCATCCCCAGTTGAGAAAGAAGATGGAATGCAAAGTTGGTCAGACACAAAAGTAGGGCTTTTTTCCCTGCATTTCAACCTTGTCTTTGTTCAAGTCTGACCCATGTGTCTTCTTTTTGCGTGTAGAAGAAGGACCCTCTAAAGAAGAAAGTCAACAAGATGCTTAGGCGCGCATCCACCAGTCTCATCAACAAACATTCGACTGCTGAAAGCAAGGTAAACTATCATGTGACATGCATGTAAAGCTACTGCAGGTGTTGTCAATCACAGCTTTTCTGCTCCCCGTCATCAGCAGGACGATGACTTCATTAAGAAAAAGATGCAAATGAAAGAGCCCACCAACACACAGCACTCTCAGGTAACGCACACACTCGCTAAAATATCCCCCTTTGAAATGGGTGAGCATGTTGCACTTATGAAAAAATTGTCAAATCTTTTCTGCCAGTGCCAAACATCTTGTATTGTTTTACGCAATTTACTGTAGTAAGCATAATTATGATACATGTAATAATGTTACACAGATAACAGATGTATAAGAGATACTGTAAAGTAAAATAGAATTTAGTAATTAATTAATTAGAATTAGAACTTTACACACACATACACAAACACACATAAGACATATAAAATGTGCTCAAATATGCATATTTGTGACTAACTGTAGGTCGTAGTAAAACACAAAACAGTGAGAACCTGTGATATGTAAAAAAAAAAAAAAAGTGTAAAAACTGCGAGTAAAAAACTAAATTTCAAGCGCAAAGTGACGATACAACTGTTTCGACAATTTAAAAATGTATTCATGCAACCACCAAGGGCAACAGTAGTATGTGAAAAACCACACACCATCAGAACGGCCTGGCAACTTCTCTTCATGTTGGTCTCCAGCTCAGTCACACGCTGCTGTGGGATGGCATACCATTCTTAAACCATCATTTGTCAGAAGACAGCCAACATTTTTGTGTTGGTCACCCGGGCACAAAAAGTACATCTCACCCGAAAAGATTTACACTGGATGCATAACAGCAGCTGAACAGCGCCGCCGTCCGGCCGTTCTGCTGTGGCTCTGCCATGCAGCAAATAGCACAGACTTTTTCAAGATCTCACAAATTGCCGTTAGCATGTGATAAGGGGAATTGTAGAAAAGGGAACCACAAACAGTTTATTCTGTCTTTCCAGAGGAGCAAAAGCAAATAAACTTGGTCCTTCCATTTAAGTTACGTAACGACTGCTGAAGGGCAACACCGCAGAACGTGTCAAGCTTTGCGCTTCATCAATACCACAGACCAGTGTCTGTGACGGCACTGACATGACCTGCGGAAAAGACAACAGTTTTTCCTTGCAGAAGGACATCTTTTTGTTTTTTGTGGCAAGCACCAACACAACAGTAACATCATCCTGACAAGCAATGCACACACACATCTCATTCCACTCTCACTAACCACCTCCCCTGCTTCACCGTCCCCTGGATCCCATACATTTCCTCATCCATTGTGTCAATGAGGTAAAATTAGGTCTGAATACTTTGTCCATCCCCGCTCATTGGGACATTTCAAAGTGTTAATCTGATCCACCTTGAAAACGGTTTATTTTATTTAGAAAGTAAACTGGATAATTTATTTAGGGTTTGTGCATGACATCTTGTCCAACAAAAGCATATTTGAGCTAAATTGTAGTGTGTGAATTTGAGCGTGAATGCTTGTCTGTGTATCTATGTTGGCCCTGTGATGAGGTAGCAACTTGTTTAGGGTATACCCTGCTTTCCACCCGAATGCAGCTGGGAAGGCTTCAGCCGACTCCCAAGAGAGTCAAAAGGTAGAAAATGGATGGATGAATTGATGATTCGCTGTTTTAACGGTGACCTGCAAATATAGAAGCTCTGCGTATATTTAGCGCAGCCATGGCGGTGCCACTCTGCAGGTAATGGAAATGACACATTTACTTAAATGGAAATGGAAAGAGTCTGTCATCATGGTGGTGCCGTTTCGCTGCCGTTGCGCATCCAGTGGTAATCCAATTCAAGATGATTCCACAAATGTTGAATGGGGCTGAGGTCAGGACTGCTGGCAGTCCATTCCATAATGTCCACTCCCAAATTCCAAAGATAGTCTCTGGTAACCCTGCTATATTGGGGGTGAGTGTTGTCATCTTGGAGAATAGAGTTTGGTCCTGTCTCTAGCGTCAGAGAGAGCTATGCGTACGATTTTCTTTAGGGTCACACCACACTTTTATGATTCGTTCAAAAAACGGCCAACAAAGTACTAAATCACAAAACCTGAACCCCCCCCCCCCCCCCCCCACACACACACACACACAAGTGAACCATAAAGTGAACATAAACATGCAAAATTGTGGGATTTGTAATATCCATTTATAATGTCACGATTTGTATCAGTCAGAGTTTCATATTTGTACTTTACTTTGTTTTACATAGCAATGTGCAGCTTTCTAATTGTTCAGTTGCCAGCCTTATTTGATTTATTTTATTCAAAAGACTAACCTGTCTTACTTGTTGATAGTAAATGGGTTAAATGGGTTGTACTTGTATAGCGCTTTTCTACCTTCAAGGTACTCAAAGCGCTTTGACACTATTTCCACATTCACCCATTCACACACACATTCACACACTGACGGTGGGAGCTGCCATGCAAGGCGCTCACCAGGACCCATCAGGAGCAAGGGTGAAGTGTCTTGCCCATGGACACAACGGACGTGACTAGGATGGTAGAAGGTGGGGATTGAACCAGTAACCCTCAGATTACTGGCACAGCCACTCTACCAACTTCGCCACGCCGTCCCATAACATAACATGTTATGTTACTTGATTATTGCTCATTTATGTTTTTACTATTTTGTTGGGATCAAATGTTGAATTTGAATATGACTTTTTTTTTTCTATAACTTACATTTCAGTATTTGTCTTATTTTGCCCAAACAGTTTTTTTTTGTGACATTGATCTAGTGCAAGGGTATCCAACGCGGTGCCCGTAAGGACCAGATCAGTAGCCCGCTGGCCTGTTCTAAAATAGCTCAAATAGCAGCACTTACCAGTGAGCTGCCCTCTATTTTTTAAATTGTATTTATTTACTAGCAAGCTGGTCTCGCTTTGCTTGACATTTTTAAATTCTAAGAGAGACAAAACTCAAATCGAATTTGAAAATCCAAGAAAATATTTTAAAGACTTGGTCTTCACTTAATTAAATAAATTCATTAATTTTTTTACTTAGCTTCTTATAACTCTCAGAAAAACAATATTCTAGAAAAAATACAACCTTAAAAATGATTTAAGGATTTTTAAACACATATACCTTTTTACCTTTTAAATTCCTTCCTCTTCTTTCCTGACAATTTAAATCAATGTTCAAGTAAAAAAATGTTTTATTGTAATGAATAATAAATACATTTTCATTTAATTCCATTTTAGCTTCTGTTTTTTCCACGAACATATTTGTGAAATATTTCTTCAATCTTATTATGATTAAAATTCAAAAAAATTATTCTGGCAAATCTAGAAAATCTGTAGAATCAAATTAAATCTTATTTCATAGTCTTTTGAATTTCTTTTAAAATGTTTGTTCTGGAAATCTAGAAGAGTTAATGATTTGTCTTTGTTAGAAATATAGCTTGGTCCAATTTGTTATATATTCTAACAAAGTGCAGATTAGATTTTAACATATTCAAAACATGTCATCAAAATTCTAAAATTAATCTTAATCAGGAAAAATTAGTCATGATGTTCCATAAATGTTGTTTTAAATGTTTTCTAAAAGATTCGAATTAGCTAGTTTTTCTGTTCATTTTTTTTGGTTGATAAACTGTTACAAAATTTTATTTAATTTTTTTGTGTTTTCTCGTCTTTTAAACCGTTCTATAAGTGTTTTTTTCATCATTTATTCTCTACAAAAAACCTTCCGTAAAAGGAAAAAAAATGTACGATGGAATGACAGACAGAAATACCCATTTTTTATATATATGGATTTACTCATTTAAGGTAAATTGAGCAAATTGGCTATTTTGGCGCAACTTATTCAAATGTGTGTCAAACTGGGAGCCCTTCGCATTAATCAGAACCCAAGAAGTAGCTCTTGGTTTCAAAAGGTTGGTGACCCCTGATCTAGTGGCATCACATATCGTATTGGTCTATGGGTAAAAAAGCCAATAACACACGTTACTAATTTGGATTGAAAATTTGATTCAAACACCTTCCTTTATTTTACCATACCATACCATACCAACTTTATTTATAAAGCCCTTTAAAAACCACAGTTGAAGAACAAAGGGCTGTACACCACAAAGAAATAAAGGCAAAGGACAGACTAAAAAAAATAACATTTAAAACAGAAGTAAAAAAACACATTGAAATAGCAAATACAAATTACCTTAAGAACAATTTGTTACATAAAAATCAGTTAAAAAGTTAAAAACAGTTAAAAACTGTTTAAAGTCTCATGCTGGGTTTTAAAAGCAAGTGAATAAAAATGGGTTTTAAGAAGGGTCTTAAAAATAGCCAAAGAAGTGGGCTGTTTCACATGGAGAGGGAGATCGTTCCAGAGTTTGGGACCCGCAACAGAGAAGGCTCTGTCCCCTCTGAGCTTGCGCTTTGATTTGGGGACCTCCAGGATCAGCTGACCACCGGGTGGGGGTATAGAGGTGGAGCAGCTCAGAGAAGTAAGGTGGGGCAAGACCATGTAAGAATTTAAAAACGAGAAAGATAATTTTTAAATGTTCTCTAAAAGACACTGGCAGCCAGTGGAAGGAGGCTAAAACAGGAGTAATGTGCTCTCTTTTTCTTGTGTTTGTTAAAAGTCGGGAAGCTGCATTTTGGGACAGCTGCAGACATGAGCGATAGGATTGATTATTACCAAAATACAAAGAGTTACAGTAATCCAGCCGAGATGTAATAAAAACATTGGATTACTGTCTCAAACTGTTGCCTAGAAAGGAGGTTTTTAACCTTGGCCAGCTGACGTGAATAAAAAAAGCTGGCTTTCACCACTGTGCCAATCTGACAGTCCAATTTAAAATCACTGTCAATACGAAAGCCCAGGTTGGTGGCGATGGGCTTAATGTGCAAAGACAAGGGGCCAAAGTCAACAGGGGGGAGCTCACAGGTACCACTAGGTCCAAACACTATCACTTCTGTCTTCTTTTCATTGAAATTTAAGAAGTTTAGCGCCATCCAGGCCTTGATATCTTCAAGGCAAGCAAGAAGGGACTGCATTGAAGAGGCATGATTTCTCTTTAACGGAAAATACATTTGTGTGTCATCGGCACAACAATGAAAACAAATATCATGCTTTCTTAGGATTGAGCCCAGAGGAAGTAAATACATAGAAAACAGCAGTGGTCCTAAAACTGAGCCTTGTGGGACCCCAGATGTCCAATGGAACAATAGAGGATTCAAAACATCAACGTTTACAGAGAAAGTCCTGTTAGTCAAATATGACTTCAGCCAACTCAAAGCAGATCCACAGATGCCAACTTGATGCTGTAGGCGGTCAATTAAAATATTATGGTCCACCGTATCAAAAGCTGCTGTTAGATCCAGTAAAACTAAAATCACATGATCACCTAAATCTGTTGCTCTCAGGATGTCATTAAAAACCCTTAGTTAGGGGCGGCATGGCGTAGTGGGTAGAGCGGCCGTGCCAGAAACCTGAGGGTTGCAGGTTCGCTTCCCACCTATTGACATCCAAAAAAGCGCTGCCGTTGTGTCCTTGGGCAGGACACTTCACCCTTGCCCCCGGTGCCGCTCACACTGGTGAATGAATGATGAATGAATGATTGGTGGTGGTCGGAGGGGCCGTAGGCGCAAACTGGCAGTCACGCTTCTGTCAGTCTACCCCAGGGCAGCTGTGGCTACAGATGTAGCTTACCACCACCAGGTGTGAATGAATGATGGGTTCCAACTTCTCTGTGAGCGCTTTGAGTATCTAACAATAGAAAAGCGCGATATAAATCTATTCCATTATTATTATTATTATTATTATTATTATTATTATTATTATTAGTAACGCTGACTCGGTACTATGGAGGGGTTTAAAACCAGATTGAAAGACTTCTAAAATATCGCAGTCCTCTAAAAAAGTGATTAACAGGGTAAAAACAATCTTCTCCAATATATTTGAAAGGAAAGGCAGCTTAGAAATGGGTCTAAAATGGGCTAAAACTGAACTGTCAAGACCAGGTTTCTTTAAAAGCGGTTGAACCACGGCGTGTTTAAAACTGGTAGGAACTACACCAGAAAACAGACTGCTATTTAAAATCTTAAGAACTCTCTGCCCTATGCAAGAAAACACTTCTTTAAAAAATGTAGGAGGGACACCATCATGGGGGGAACCTGAGAGCCTCATATGATTCATTAATTCTTCAAACTGCCGCAGAGTCACTTGCTCAAACTGATTAAAAACAGCAGAGTAGTTAAACGGGGCAGAAGAGTCAGAAGTCGGAACAGAAACGAGAGCCCTTGTTGTGGCAATCTTATCAATAAAATACTCTAAAAAGGCATTGCATAATTCAGAGGAAGGTTCCAAACATGTAGGCTGAGGGGCATTAAGAACAGAGTCAATGGTTTTGAATAAAACACGAGAGTCAAAACCATTGGAGGCAATAATGTTTGCCAAATGTCCTCTTTTTTCCTCTTTTACTGTGCTCTGATATCGATGCCAACAGTCCTTTAAAATCTGGAGTGACACTTGAAGCTTGTCCTTCTTCCACCTGCGTTCAGCTTTGCGGCACTCGCGTCTGATCGCACGGGTTCTGTTGTTAAACTAGGGTTCTGATTTAGTTTTGGCCTTTTGGATTTTCTAAAGAGCCACTGAGTTCAAGGCTGTCTCACAGGTGGAGTCAAACAATGCACTAAGTTTCTCAGTGTCAGGGAAAAAAAATGGAGCCAGAGGGTAAAAAACCTTGGTTAAAAGCATTAATAAATTGACCAGCAGTGGAAGGGTTAAAAACTCGACAAAAACACGCAGGAGCGCGCGCTCCAGCTGTCAGGCGATTAAAACTGGCCTCAAATATGACAGGCATATGGTCTGACAGCACATTTTCACAAAGGAAGTAAGAAAACTTTAAATAACAAAATAAAAGCAAATCAAATGTTGTGTTAATATGAAAAAATATTGTGTGAATGAATTATCAGTATGAAGGACAGGATTGAGTAAAATCTGCTTTTTCCTTTTCGGATATGTTGAATTGTCCAAAAAAACCAATGTGATGTTCCTCATTATAACTTGTTAAGCACATCTGAAACCAATAAACCATGCCATAACATAGCATGTAAGTGGAAAAATTAGTTAACTGCTGTTAATATTAGGATAATTATTGACTTAACAAAACGTGTTAATGATGTGCAACTGGTTCCCCAGGAGGCCATGTTGGAATACAGCATGAATGTGGAAGAGAAGGTTGGACCATGGGAGGCTGACGGCTACACCAGTGTATGCTCTTTTGAATTCCAGATTCTTCCAGAGCAGTTAGTGATGATGTAGTTGGCATGATCTTGTGTTTATTTTTCCATACAGAATGGCAAAAAGAAGAAGAGTTTCAAGTTAATCTCAAAGAAAAATCTCCCTGAGGAGCAGTCCAAGGGGGCATATGGTTTCTCCAATCGCACGGACTCAAATGAGTATATATTTGAGGATGATGACGGGTTAAGAAGTCCTCATTCCACCAGACAGGTAGTTTTATTTACAGATATAATACCAGATGTGCATATCTCACAGTGTCAATGTCATTAGGACGGGCTCGTAGACATGAATGCTTTTTCTGCAAGCATGCCCACTGGATTGAATGACCAAGAACTCTACTGGCCTGAGGACTACAAATCTGTAATGGCTTCCTCTTTGAATTATGTTAGTGTTCAGCTTTCTGCTGTAACGTGATTTTATTTGTCTTAAGCAGAGGAAATCCATGAAGAAGAAAATGCTGCACTTGGCTCGCCACAGCTCCAAGGTGTGTGTGTGTGATGTGGTACAGGCAATCATTAGGCAAAGTCTGAAATATTGCGTTTTGTTACTAATAATAGGAGGACATGCTGAACACCAACAGGCAGCATTATGAAGAGCTGAACTCAGACGACTACAAGCGGGTATTTGTCTAATCATCAGTACATTTAAAAACATATACGATTAAACCTGTCTGTAAAGTACAAAACATGTTCTAATAGGCGGAGTGTTTATCTACCTACACCATCAAGAGGACGGGAGGTTACTTGGAAGCAGACAATAATTTGAGAGAGACTGTTTTTTCTAAAATGTTAAAACTATATATATACAGTATATAACAAGTCCCTTTACTACTTGTTACTACTTTAATAGTGATTTGTAGTGCATGACAATGTGTAAAAGGAAAACATAGCTCACTTTTAATCACACGATTGTTAATTAACAGATACTGTATACTGCACAACACAGCAGCAGTAAAACTAATGTAATTGCATCAAGGAGACAACCAACAATCAAGCATTAATAGCGTTAATGAGTTCATTGAAAACTACAGTACAGTACAGCAAGTGTAACATCCATGACTTTAAAAGCAGTTGATGAGAAGCAACATTTTAAAGCACATGCAGAGGTAGCTAAAGCTAGAATGGAATAAAAAAGACAATATAACATACATCATAAACGTGGACACGTGGAAAAGTGCAATATATTTATTTATACAGTAATCTATTTATTTATTTATTTATATATATATATATTGTATATATATATATATATATATATATATATGTGTGGATATATATATATATATATATATATGTGTATGTATGTAGGTGTGGGAAAAATCACAAGACTACTTCATCTCTACAGAACTGTTTCATGAGGGGTTCCCTCAATCATCTCCTGATGATTGAGGGAACCCCTCATGAAACAGTTCTGTAGAGATGAAGTAGTCTTGTGATTTTTCCCACACCTACATATTGCGCTCTACCACGGTATCGAGCACTATTCTCTGGATAATCCAATCAAGACATATATATATATATATATATATATATATATATATATGCACTTTATTGTTTTTTTTTATCCTGCACTACCATGAGCTTATGTAACGAAATGTCGTTCTCATCTGTGCTGTCGAGTTCAAATTTGAATGACAATAAAAAAGGAAGTCTAATACTGAGTTCCCAGATGGTGCACATTAGGGAGGGAAGAGTCCATGGCCACTTGTCTACTCGATTAACAAATACAGTGCAACCCAGACTTCAGCTAGCAGAATTACGTAATGGATAGCGATTGTGACAAGGACAAGCTAGAGCTTGACATCTGTCCCTAGATAGCAAAAAGTAATTAAATCAAGATTAGCTGTGTTTCCACTGCCGTTTTTTTCAAAAAGTGATATTTCAAAAATTTCGATTAAGTACATTTGTGACTCCTATGTGTTTCTATTAAAGGGTGTTTCGCATCATGAGCAGTGATTCTCGTAAAATCTTAATTTCGTGAGACTCAACGTTGTGAAAGATATTGCAACCAGCGCTGTTGCCTGATGTCAATAGATGACGAAGGTAGCGGGTGATCACAACGTCCTTACGGCCCCCTTGACACATGTCCGGGCATGTGGGTCTTCCAGAGTCTGCGGAGAAGGGACCCGCAAGACGGCCCCTGTGCAGCAATCCCGCCTCGCTCCCCTCCGGCCGACTGATCAGAGACTTACGGCCCCCTTAACATTGTTTGGGCATGTGTGTCTCACAGAGCCTGCGGGTCGGCCTCTTTTGCAGGGAAGGGACCCGTAAGACTGCCCAGTGTGGCGATGCTGCCTCGCTCGGCCCAGCCATCCGATCGGAAGAAAAACCAAGACCCGTCCTCCGTAGTTGTCCTGCATTGGCGCGCCGGTTTGGTGTTTCGGTGCCCTGTAAATGCAGAAAAAGTGTTTTCATCATGCTTTAGCGAAAACCTCAATATCGAAACGTCTCAAAAACCACCTCATGAGAGCCAAAAATGTTTAAGCGATATTTGAGAAATTTTTCAGAATACCATTACCAGTTTGATATTTAGGTTTTGCGCATTTCTAAGGATAATGGAAACGCAGTTAAACAGATTTGGTCAGACATCAATGTTGACATCAACCTTGATGTCTGACATTAAAAAGAACATTGAATGTGTTGCCATTGTTCAGTAGTGATGGAGGATAGGGGGACAAGCTGGAATTAATACTGCACTTCAACCAATAAGGAACTTTAAATTTCCTAAAATTAAAATAACAGTGCACATTATTAGAACTGTTAATTTTGCACATATGCTAAACCTTAGAAACTATCATATATCCTTTTGTTTTTAACCATTTTATTTTTTATTTATATTTCAAATGGAGCTACTGTCCTCTTGTGTTACTGTCATTTAAACACTGGGAGACTTCCTGAAGCATCAGCTTTCAATGGTTTTTTTTAATTACAGACCTGGCGGTTATTTGCCTTTTGTAGATAATACCACCAGCGACTTGGCCGTTTATTGTCTCTAAGCATTAATGGAAGCATTTACGGCATTTCTTGCATTTTTTCTCTGCTTTGTGTAATTTGCCCTTCTTTTAGAAAAAAAATAAATTCAAGGCTTCGGTCCCTCCTCCGGTTCAGTCTCGCAAACAAAAGCCGATTCACAGTTTACCTGAACTGGAGGAACCAGGTGCATACAGCCATGCTTCTTCCACAGAGCCGTCTTATGTAAGTTTATTTTATTCTATGTTCATTCCCATTGCTGCATCTTCAAAGTATTTTGGGGATAATTTCCTTCCCGTCTCAACAGTCGGACCACTGGCTTGGCGAGGATGATGTCATGCGGAGTGGAAACCCACGCAGGAGTGCCAAAGTGGACTACAACTACGAAGTGGATGAACTGGCAATCTGCAAACAGGTAATTGGGTCATGCAGATTTCTTTCCCTTAAAAGGCATATTTTTGGGCGGGTCACTTAACATTGACTTCATCTTTTTTTTTTTTTTTTTGCAGAAAAAGTCAAAGCGCAAAAGCTTATGGAAGCACAAATCGAAGATAAGCATGGTCTGAGCTTTGGTCTGTTGAGAGAACATCAAAAAGGATTCTGACGTGTTGTTGTTGTTGTCTGTCTCCTGGCAGAACAAAGAGTGGGATGACGCCAGCGAAGACTCAGCAGCGATGTCTGAGGCGGCCCATGTCAGTGTTTACCTCTTTCAGGACATACCAAAGCCTATAAAAATGGGACCCATTACCTTCCTGCTTGGCACCTAGCATCAAGGGTTGGAATTGGGGGTTAAATCACCAAAAAGGATTCCTGGGCGTGGCCACCGCCACTGCCCACTGCTCCCCTCACCACCAAGGGGGTGATTAAGGGTGATAGGTCAAATGCAGAGAATAATTTCGCCACACCTATAGTGTGTGTGACAATCATTGGTACTTTAACTTTAACTTTTTAACTTAAACTGGTTTGAGACTGCTCAAAAACTGAACTTAAGATGCAAAATTAGATACAAGTGCTGTGTGTCTAATGTAAAAAGACAAGGGGTCACTGTGTGTCAACATTTTTGGACATAGCGCTCATGAAGACAAAGCAATCATGCTGTTATGTTAAAGGGAATGGTGATATAGTTGGAGTGCTAATGGTTTCCCCCCTCCCTTCTTAGGCTGAAATGCTAGCGGCTCAGAGGGACATAGCGAACAGTGTGGAAGACACTGAGGGTGACGGGGTGAGTGTGTCCATATTGTGCCTGACTACTGTGTAGTAAGTGTTTAGAAAATGTCACTTCATTGTCACTTTGTTCTGCAGGACACAGACAGCTTGATGGAATGGTGGAACACAGTGGAACGTGAGTCACATATCATTCTGTTCACATTGTATGTACACAGCTGTTGGGGCATACCTCAATGAATAAATCGGAATGAAAAATAACATCCCCATCTTCACCTGTTCGATTGTCTTCCAGAATGGGATGAGCTTCCATCAGACGATGAGGAAAAAAATGATGATTCCACGTAGGTGTTTTTTTAAATTTTTTTATCTGAATGTCCCGGACACCTCTCTGGTGAGGAAACTCCAGGGCAGGACAGTTCTAAGAGAGTAGGGTAATACTTTTAAAAGTCCCATATTTAGAATTTTGTTTACCACTTTAAAATAAGTTTCATAGGTCCCAGAGTGTATTGGAAATGTTTGTCCAACATCTAATTACCTAGGTGGACTTTTGAAAGTTTAAAAGTGACCTACTGGAAACACAACATTTTGTGAGAGTGTGTTTGTCTACACCTGTCTACAAGAAATATGACATACTTATTTGGAAATTAAGTAAAACTCAGCTTGAGGGCAGGAGCTTTGAATGATGTCAGCGGCGTTTTAGGAAACAAAAGAGGAAGTACGATCAAGTATTATTTTAATCTAATCTTGGTATGCGCACAATAACACCGACATGCGGTGATGTAAATGTTTCTGCTTAAAGCATTTTATTTATGCAGCTCTGTATTGATCGGGGTGTGTATAGGTGTACCTAATGTTGTGACTGGATAGAATATATGAAGTACAAAGCTAAAAGTATTTTTTTTAACCTGCAAACGCAAGTCTACAGATGTCTACTTCTGGGTTCAAATGCCCATTATCCGTTTTGTCCATTTATCAATTGTGCACAAAATCTGCAATTTGAAAAACGATTCGTTATTAATTTTTCATGTTGATTCTGGAAACAAATATTGAAAAAACTAATTATTTAGTTTCTATAGTGTGGGTTTTATTTCGAAAAACAGGTGAACGGAACCTACATGGACTCTCTCTTGTATGCCGCTAACTGATAGTTGACAGAGTTCCAGGCTTTGTTTTAAGATTAGTAGCGAAGCCTGCTTTTCTTCCAGCACTGTCCACTGTAAGGTAGTGGACACAGGTCGGGCTTATCTTGCTAAAGGTGATTCAGGGACAGTATAATGTCAATTTGGAAAGAGTTTTTTCCTTTTATGCCATGAAATTCCACAACTTTAAATCGGTCATTTGAACCCCTCTTCTCTAACAAATGAAGCAAATATGTGAGGGAGGTAATTGATTTTTCTTCCGTTTGATTCTCATATGCAGACTTATTGAACATATTACTCTTACAACATAATTTCGCATAATATGGTCCCTCTAACAACATGCCCTCTGGCAGGTCCTTCACTATCTTGGCGAACAAGGTTCAGCGAGGCCTGCGCGTCTTCAACAAAATCTTCATGGAGCGCGCCGAGGTTTTGTGGCAGCATGTCATCAGGCTGCACGCCCTGGCGGAGGACATCATCATCTTCCACCAGAAGGCCAAGGCGGCAGGCATCACCGGCGGCACCACGGCGGCCGTCGGTGGCGTGACAGCCATCGCTGGCCTGGCCTTGGCACCTTTCACGTTTGGCGCCTCTCTCATTATCACGGCTGTCGGTGTAGGTGTCGCTACCGCTGGAGGGATCACCACGGCCTCGGCGACCATTTCGGATAATGTTAACAACATGCATGAGCGCAAGAAGGTGAGCGGCGTGTGTTTGTGTTTCCTGGCTGCAACTGCATGTTTTGCTGTTGTTGTTGTCAGGTGGAGGCGGTGCTGCAGGATTACGACCTTCACTTTCAGGACGTGGCCAAGGTCCTTTACTTCGTCAATCACGGCATCTACAAACTGCGCGGGCATCCTTTCCTCAGGTCAGGCACACAGCACTACTCCGAGGACTGGGAGGTGCGCAAGGCAGTGCAAATGATCAGCCTGGTGGACTCGCCCGTCATGCGAGCTTCACAGGTCACCGAGACCAACTTGGCCTTAGTCCAAAAATTTCACAGCAGCATTGACAAGTATTTCCTCAAGGAATCCCGGGAGCTGAAGAGAAGCTGTAAGAAGGAGTTTGTGGCTCAGATAAAGGAGGTTGCCAATGTGCTCAATGATGGAGTGGTGGAGCTCAATGCCATCAGGGAGGAGTTACAGAGCGCAGTTGGGAACATTTAAATGTTGAGGAACAACTGCACCTTGTGGAGGAGATATGCAAGTGTTCTAGAAGAGGACCAAATAATGTATTATTGTATCACTGACAAAAAAATACACCTTTGGCAACCATTTGCTTAGTTAGCACGCCTGCTTTGCAGTCAGGACATATGGGTTCAAGTATCGACGTAGACTTAGCATCTTCTCCCTGTGCTTGTTTGAGTTTTCTTCAGGTTTTTACGGCATTGGTAGCAACCAGTCCAGAATTTAACCTGTCTTTTGCCTGAATTAAGCTGGGATAGGCTACAGCTCATATTCGTGGCCCCAATAAGGACAATCCGTATTGAAAATGGATCAATATAAATACTTTTTTTTTATTATATGAAAATCGTTCTTCTTCTTGTAGTTTGTCGGTGTATTCAAATGTAAGGCATTTACACTTTCAAAAAAAGCACTTTTTTGTGTGTGGGTTAAATGGTGTGGCTACCACCAGTGTGTGGCTTTAAAATTTTCACTGTAGTTCAAACAATAATAGCACCATGCAATTCCCGCAAACTACAATTGAATGAATTAACTGAGGAACAGCAGTATATATATATATATATATATATATATATATATATATATATATATATATATATATATATATATATATATATATATATATATATATATATATGTGTGTGTGTATATATATATAATTTTCATATTACAACATTATAGTATTATTCCAGTCACTTTCTGGTATACATAAGGCGGTGTTTTTATATTAATAACATGGACAGTATTTGAAATGATTGCATATTAAAACACAATGTTGTATTGCAGACACATGTATATACATTGTCATAGCATTTTATATGTGAATGTTTTAAAAATGTATGTTACTAAATTTGGAGATGTTTTACTGTAAAAGTGAATGATGGAATAAAGAGTTTCTCACCTCACATTTTTAATGGGCAAACTAAATGGTGTGGTCGGTTTCTTGGTGCAACTTCAGCTCAGTTTGCACACAGGTTTATTATATATTTTAGTTTTTTTAATATATGTTATAGTTTAGGCTAATTACATATACTTGGTTTAGCTAGTATTAATTGAATATAAACTACTAGTAACTCATTTAATAATTTTGACAAGTGTGTGTTGTTTCTTAACGACAGTATTAGTAAGTAGTCATATGCTAGTTATTTAGGAGCACTTGCTATTTGGTACTGTAAAATTTTCAATCAGTGTTACATTAACTTAATACAACAGAAGAAATGTTCTTATGTTTTTATGTAGGATTTTGCACTAAATTAGTTTGCATACAATTTCGTTGTACAATGTACAATGACAATAAAGAGATCTCTATTCTATTCTAAATGAAAAAATAAAAAAGATGGTTTGACAAAAACAGACTATCCTTGAATCTTAGTAAAACTAAAATAATGCTATTTGGTAAAAGTACAAAAGAGCATCAAACACGAGTACAGATAGACGGCATAGATATCGAAAGGGTAAAATAAACTAGATTTTTGGGTGTAATAAAAGATGATATAATTAACTGGAAATTTCATATAAAATATACAACATAAGGTGGCAAGAAACATTTCAATGATAAACAAATCAAAACATGTTCTGAACCAAAAATCACTTAATGTTTTCTACTACTCGCTAGTGTTACCATATCTGAGTTATTGTGTGGAAAAATGTGTAAATAACTACAAATGTGCGCTTCATTCACTAACTGTTACAAAAAAAGATCAATTAGACTGATACATAATGTTGGATTATAGAGAACATACAAACGCTTTATGCCCTGCGATGAGGGGGCAACTTGTCCAGGGTGTACGCCGCCTTCCGCCCGATTGTAGCTGAGATAGGCACCAGCGACCCCAAAGGGAATCAGCGGTAGAAAAAATGGATGGATGGAAACACTTTATTGAGGCAAAAATATTGAAGGTCAATGATTTGGTAAAATTGCAAACAACTAAAATGATGTACAAAGCAAACTATAACCTGCTACCCAAGAATGTACAACAATTCCTTTAAACTATATATATATATATATATATATATATATATATATATATATATATATATATATATATTATAATTCATTTTTTTATTTTGACTTGGGACTCCCCACGGGTCGTTTGGGAACCCCTGGCCGAGTTTAAGTGTATTTTTTCAAACTTGTTTCGCAAAAAAAGTCATCAAAGTTATTAGAGGCACGTGTGTTTGCTGACTCTCCACTCCCCCTAGCGGATGAACACAGCTAACACAGGTGTACTTAATTTCACATCAATGCTTTCTGAACACGAGTTTGGCTTTGAGAGGACTCCCCAGACGACTTGCTAATACTAAGACCCCCGGGAGCACCAACCCGATACTTTGTCTTTCTGTTCGCCACTCTTGTACTTGTTGAAAGACTTTTGTGTGAAATCAGAGTAGACGCGAACAGGTCCGCTGACGTCACTCTTTAACAGGTCGGTCAACTTCTGCCCAACCAGTTTGACGGCAGCACTGCGTGAGGGAAGTGAAGCGTTGCGGTGGCGCTGTGGATAATGCTAATTTCCTGACTCAACTAAAGTGTAGGAGGTTTGTTGCTTTTTCTACACCTTGTTTTGTGTTTTTCTAGGTGTAGAATACGTTCATTATGCCGCGAACATTCTAGTGGCGCCAGCAACTTTTGTTTCTGTGTGAAGCAAATCTCACTGAACTGCATAACAAACTCGGTCATATCCAGTTTATTCTGTTTTTCTTCTTTTATATAAAGGCGTTTGTGGAACGCAACTTTTATTACATGTGGCCTCTCACTAAGACCTTTTTATATTAATTTGGCGAAATGTTTTGTTTCAGCTCAGACACAGGAAATAAATAACACCAGACCGCCATGGGCGTATTTACTGGGTGGCCGACTATCCAGTAAGGAAAGCTGCTATTGGCTGTCCTAAAATTCGCCAAAAGTTGGAGATGACGTCATTGCTGCGTTTGTATAATTGATTATGAATTTTAGGAGAGAGGAAAAACGTTGTGGTAGGGCGAAAAAAAGTTTGATCAGAGCTGCAAGTTTAACCTTATGTTGATTCTTAGCTTGTTTTCTTTACATGTACAACTATTAAACAATTATAATTGATCAAAAGACTAAGCAGTGGTTCACAGAAAACACTAATTCTCCAAGTACCACCATAATGACTATCAAAACACAGCATAGTAGGCCTAAGTATTCATTAAAAACAAGGTAGATGTTTTATTTAACAAGTATATTTGATATTTTTGTCCACTGTTTAGTTTGAACGGTAACACAGTGTTTGAATATAGGAAAATGAAACACTGTACCTTAATCAAGTGATTATTTGCCTGTGTACCATTTTGAGAATCACTCGACTAGAGGGTGTTGACATTATTCTCTTCTATTGACTGGCTCATTAACATGATCGATGGCATTGGGACTTTGCAGTGAATTATTTTTAGCGTGACATTACAGTGTGGAAGTATTTACATTGATATCTTGGGCAGCAGAGTGGAAGAGGGGTTAGTGCATCTGCCTCACAATACGAAGGTCCTGAGTTCAATACCGGGCTCGGTATCTTTCTGTGTGGAGTTTGCATGTTCTCCCCGTGACTGCGTGGGTTTCCGCCGCGTACTACGGCTTCCTCCCACCTCCAAAGACATGCACCTGGGGATAGGTTGATTGGCAACACTAAATTGGACCTTGTGTGTGAATGTGAGTGTGAATGTTGTCCACTGTGTTGGCCCTGCGATGAGGTGGCAACTTGTCCAGGGTGTACCCCGCTTTCGCCTGAATGCAGCTGAGATAGGCTCCAACGACCCCAAAAGGGACAAGGGGTGGGAAATGGATGGATCTTGCTCTTGGAACGAAGGGGGAAAACGGCGGGAGCTTTGCACTTGCGTGTTTAATTTGGAGCCTGGACTTTTGAGTAGTGAGTGTGTACGCTTTGCTCGCGCAGCAGACTTGACCACCTGTAAGGAGAATGGGAGAGGGGCTCAGGGCAGTACCCGCAGCATGCTTTCACGTAGACTAAGACACAAAAAAAATATTTATCGCTAGTAGCTATTTAGAAAAAAAGTCGCCGAGCGGATTTGGAAAATCACCAGGATTAGCGACAATGAGCAACACTGCGTCTTCAGTCGTTTGGGGGCCCATAGCAAACCTAGGCATTGTGGCACTTCACATGACCAAAATAAGTAATTTAATGTTAGAAGCTATCATGTGAGTTTGGTGAACTGTTCAGTGAGTTTCATTGATCCCAACTTTTTTACTGTAATTGAGAGGAAGTTAAGAACATTAATCAACATTTAATAAAGTGTAAGCCATTTTAGGACTTTTTATTTTTTTTATTTTTTTTGTGTGTGTACTTTGACAGACTGATGTGTAGTGCTGTTGCAAAGGCCAAAGTGGGTGACCTGTGGGGGAAAAGAGCTCTTGACAGTGGTCTTGTTTGAATGAAACGAGACTGACTTAAAAGGGAGCTGCACTTTTTATGGAATTTTGCCTATTGTTCATAATCATTGAGATTTGACTGATGAAATTTTTTTTTGCATTCTAAATAATAGATAAATAAATGCGATCAAAAGTCAGCTTACAAAGGGCTCTATGGGAACCGCTCTATTCAGCCTATAAAGCTATTAAAAAAAAAAAAAACATCCAAACACCATTGAGGTTTTATATACATGATTTAAGTATATATGTAATGTAGTAACGGGCACATTTATAATATTTATTGTTTACGTATTTTGATCATTTTTGGCATATGCGGCCCATTTTATAAAAAAAAAAAAAAAAAAGCATCATGTTTGCTGTTTCCCCCTCATTGATTACTACTCGCTGCAGAATTTATAAGAGCTAACAAACATAATAAAACATCACTTACTGTACAAGGTCTGCTGTCATTAGGATGTCAACGGCTAGGATGTTGAAATATTCCCGTTTTAGATGAAGAATGACTATCCTTACAAAGAAACTGTGTGGGTGGGTGGTGGGAGGCCAAGGGTCTTTTTGTGTCATTCTCTTCATTTCTGGGTCCTAATTGACTGTCAGTGTCCCAACTTGTCGACCAAATCAACACCCACTTTCTATCAAGGTGAGAGGCGTGATTTATGATCTACATTAAACTTCCAGGGAGCAAGGAAGCAAGGACACACCTCACCAGTCAATCATGTCGAAATTGTACACAGGCTTGTGATCATAGCTCCGCTATAAATAGTCTTTGTTAGTCCATATAATAACAATATCACTAATACTAGGTTAATATTCAAGTCACAAAATGTAAATGGGTTATTGTTGGTTTTTGAATGGGTATTTATTGGATTTTATGGACGGAATAGAGGACCCTCTATTCGGGTATTTTATGATGGGTGATGATTGGTTAAGATTAGGACAAAACATTACGGACAGGCCAATCAGAGGCAAGATAGGGCGGGTCAGAGGGATTGTCTTCCTTAGATTTTTCTTTTAGCGATGTAGACGATGTCCAGGAAACCAACAATGCGTCTATTTGTCCACATTTGAACAATTGTATGCATCTGGATAAAACAATGCCCAAAACATTAATTTTAGTTGTTTACCATGTGTGCTCAACTCAAAACTGCTCCCGACATGGAAGAGGTGTAAGACACATTTAAGAACACACGATTGTGGCAGAGATGTGATGACTTTTTGTACAGTATAACCAGTCTAAATGCTACATTTCATTTTCATTGATGTTTTAGGCCAAACAGTAGCTGACGTTTTGTTCATTATTTGTATTGTTTATATTTTGACATTGAATAGTTAAATCATTTTGAAACAAACATGACTGTGATTCTTATTTCATGCTATAAATCACAAATGGCTATTCAGAGAAAGGAAGTTAACTAATGGACTAAACATTGTTTGTATTTATGGTTTTGGCAGTTTTTTTGTGTCAAAGTTTGCCTCTGATTATGACAAATGTGAAGGTTTTAGCCACAATCTAACCTGTCTGAATGCTGAAATTGATTTTGCGTTGGGGGGGCCTAAACCCCCTACCATGACTTTATCCTGGACCTGCAGCCCCTGGCTACTCGGCTTTTTGAGGTTCAAAATTGGCAGGTATGCTTCTGGCTCGGTTGTGTAGTGGTGGTTCGGATTTAAACCACTGGATGAAAAGCAGGAGAATGTGTTTTGTAGGGAGTGTCAGAAACCCATGGCTACAAAAAGTTTGAGCTCAACGAATCTATTCCATCACCTTCAACAGCGACACCCAATACAGTACAAAGAGTGCATAAAACCAGCGCTAAAACAATGTACAACGGAAGCTTCATTATCACGCGTGTAGTGCCTTATGAAAAAAACCAGCAAAAGGTGGGAACGCATAACCAGAGCAATTGCATATCACATTGTTAAAGATTTAGTCCCCAAACTGTTAAACGCGACAGGTTTGTTCGGCTCATCAAAGTCCTCGACCCCAGGTACCAGTTGCCAAGCCGGGCATATTTCACACTAGAAATGGTGCCAAAAATGTACGCCGAAGTGAGGAAGATCATAGCCACTCCGTTAAGTAAAGTCACTTACTTTGCGCTGACCACACATGTGGTCGAGTAGAACCACAGAACAGTCAGTGTGTGACAGTCCATTACATCGTCGACTGGGAATTAAAAAAGGCCTGCCTGCAAATTTTTTTTTTTTATCCGAGTTTGACACATTTTGTAGTATTTGCACAGCTGTTTATTTTATGTAGAAATAAATTGTTTATGTATACATCTTAACTGGGTTAATAAAAGTGCTACTGACTGTTTACAGGTCAGTTGTCATACAGTTCAATTTCAGTGAATTTTGCTTAAATTATCTTTTATGTATATTTTCACCGGAAAACCTATTGAATATCGAGTTCAAGTAAATATATATAGAGTTATACTTTTTCATCCGTATTGCCCAGCCCTGCGTCCTATAATGCAAAACCTACTTTTCTTACCCGTTGGTCCCTAATTCTGTGTAATTTGGATCCCCATAAGTCCTGAAAATGTTTAATCAAACCATGGAGGCATGGTGGAGATGTTTATAAAACAATCTTGCCATCTTCCAAATGAGCCGGTTGAAATTTGTGAGTGGATATCTGCATATATTGTAGAGGTTTCCTGAGGATTCACTTTTAGTCCAAAATTGTGGTCGGAAAGTTCTTTATTTCTCCCTATCCTCTTGTCTTGTGGGGCAGGCTGGCTTGTACATGCACATGTGTGCTAAAAACCTCCGCTGTTGCGATTTGTAGTAAAAAGTAGCGTACAGTTCAAACTTAGTCAGACTTAATCCACGAAAAACTACAAAATGGCTGACAGAGTGGAGATGCTGTCAAAAGGGGTTTGACCTGGAGTAGGTTTTTGGCATGCAAATAAAACTTCCCACCAAATGGCCCATCCTGAAGAAAGTCAGAAAGCGGCTCAAAGATGGTCTGTAAAACATAATCTATGCTACATTTTGACTAAAGCACCACCATTACATGTTATGTAGACCACAAGGAAGTATCTTAATTGTAGAAAATAATCATGTTACTCCTTTTGAAAAAAATTAAATAAAAAAAAAAAGTGGCTCTTGACTTCCTGCCTGCTGAACTTTACATTACATTTGACTAGACCAGGGGTCGGCAACCTTTACCACTCAAAGAGCCATTTTGACCCGTTTCACAAAATAGACAATGGGAGCCACAAATCTCTTTCAAAATTTAAAATGAAATAACACAGCACAA
Source organism: Nerophis ophidion (assembly GCF_033978795.1). Classification (NCBI taxonomy): domain Eukaryota; kingdom Metazoa; phylum Chordata; class Actinopteri; order Syngnathiformes; family Syngnathidae; genus Nerophis; species Nerophis ophidion. The sequence continues at coordinate 30,152,737 of NC_084620.1, read as the reverse complement.
AAAGTTTTGTTTTGCTATGTGTAAACCAGGGGTCTTAGACACCCGGCCCGTGACTTTTACCTGAATTCCTCTTGACAGCATTACACTTGTCAAAACCTCACAAATTTTGCGGGAGGTTCCAGAATTCTCAAAGCAGCCATTCTCGTGAATATCTGCTGATGGTCACTCAGACAAAAATAATAAGGGCGTGCTATGAAGCCACTGCCTTTGACGCCTTCTACAATATGTACAAACAGCTTACCAGCTGAGTAACATGTTGTATGTGGCTTCCTCAGATGGACGTGCACGACTGCAAGGCATAATTGTTCAACAGCCATACACGCCAAACTGAAGGTTGTGATATAAACAACTTTAACACTCTTAATAATATGCGCCACACTGTGAACCCACACCAAACAAGAATGACAAATACATTTCAGGTTGAACATCTTTACAGTAACACAACAAAAACGCAACACAACAAATACCCAGAATCCTTTGCATCCACGACTCATCCTGACTATATTATACACCCCGCTAGCACCAAACCCTAACCCCCCCTCCGTGCACCGGTTGGGGCCCTGGGGGTGTATAATATAGTCAGGAATAGTCATGGATGCAAAGGATTCTGGGTATTTGTTGTGTTGTGTTACTGTCGGGATGTTCTCCCGAAATGTTTGTCATTCTTGTTTGGTGTGGGTTCACAGTGTGGCGCATATTAGTAAGAGTGTTAAAGTTGTTTATTTCACAACCTTCAGTTTAACCTGTATGGCTGTTGACCAAGTATGCCTTGCAATCTTGTACGTGTGACGATAGAAGCAGTGAAATGCATGCGTCCGGCCGGCACGCAGATAGCATGGTGTAAAAGCGGCGCGATGACATGTTGTAGAGCAGTGGTCCCGCAGAAGAATTTTTTATTCATTTTTATTTAAAAAAAAAATATATATATATATTTTTTTTTTATTAAATCAACATAAAACACACAATATACACTTACAATTAGTGTACCAAACACAAAAACCTCCCTTTTTCATGACAAAAACGTCCCTTTTTCACGACAAAGAAAAGAAAAAAAAGGATAGGATAGATGTTTTTTGACACCCTGGAAATGTCTGGGCCCAGGCAACACCTATTTGATTTAATCCCATCTCCTATCCAATATAATTTTTTACAGAGTTTGACACTACACCCACACTCTATAACGTTTTTAATTGCCATCTTAAATTAATGTTTCAGCTTGAATATGTTTCGCAAAGAAAAGCACTCAGCACCCACTGTTCCCTCACTTCCACCGAGATTGCCCACAGTTCCATCACTTCCACCGAGGCTCAACGAACAGGTAAGGGTGATTCTGATAATGGCCTCAATGTTTCTATTCTATCAAGCCAGGATTTTTTTTTTCCACCACCAGGATCTGGACAATCCAATCACACACAGCACTGAAGTACAAGACTCAGGCGGAACCCAGCAGGTAAATGGTGACATGAAAACACTGACATGTTTGCAGACATTCGACTGGAATTATTTTCTTGAAGTCTTGAGTGTTCCAAAGTCAAAGGTACGCTATTTATACATTTTCTGTACACCCTTAAATGTGAGCAGGACATATAGTACATTACGTTATATGTTTGCAGAGGACTGGGGTGATAGGCGTTATGCAGAAAGTTTGTTGCAGGCAAGACGAACACATGTTTTATATAATTTTTTTGTCAGCCTTTGCCTACATTTTTTTTTGCAGACACCTTCCATGGTTTTCAGCTTTTATGTAGGCCTATGATGAACTCTTTAATGTTCCACTTTTTTTCTACACCTGACTGAAGAGGTTATCAAACTGTCACCTTAGAAGAAGTTCAGGGTTTTTACCTACTTCCTCATGGACATCATACCGCCTCTGAGTCACCTCCTAGCTAGATGATGTGCTACACATCTTGAAGAAATCCTCAATCTTAGTTTTTAAGATATGGGACCTGTAAGTTTCTTCATTTAGATTTTTAGTAAATGGGCTCAACTAGCATGATGTTGCTGTTAAAATGTAAATGTTATGTTGGCACAAGCTCACAAAGCTATCCGACTGTTGCCAAAATCTGTGTCCTCCACCACTCTGTTGCATATTGGTAGTATATTTTTAAATGTGATATTTTTAGGACAGGAATAAAAAAAACTTAATATAATTCAGACATTTTTTTTAAATGTTATTGATCATTCTTGTGCTAACATGTGAGATGCGTGTGAAAACTCCAATTACACACAACATTTTTTTTTTAACAAGATTCACAATTGGGGAAAGTTCATATCTGAGAACATATTTCCCATAAACAAACTATTCTGATTATTTCCAGCTTCGACAGAAGTACCGATTTTAGTAAAGGTTTGTGATCCGTACACTTTGTACACTATCTGTATGTATATCACAAAGAAATATGATTTCTAAAGTCAAAACAAAACACTGATGTTGGTGAGTCTTATTGCACCTTTTTAGTCTGTTGCATCCTTAACTTTTTAGACTGGAAGGTTAGATCTTTAAACTTGCTCACTTTAAGTATTCAAAAACAAAACGCTACATTCTTCACACACTGTCCCGGCTTGCTTTTGGTTACGTGTCTCTTATTGTTCACCCTGCAACATATATTTCCTAGGACCCTTTGCATTACTGTAGAATTTGTTTGTAACACTTATTGTATGTGTATGTGTTATCGTAGAAAAGAAGGAACAGAGACTGTGAGCAATGTGCCATTGAGATGCACATTTGAAAATTGTTTTGCTACAATAATACTTTGCTATACTGCCTGCCCTCTGCTTTATCTGGGAAGGAGCGCAGCACAAAACTGTTCTCCCACCATTGGCCACCAGACATGCATTTCCTTCATCTTTGAAGAGATGTCATTAGCTTGAGTTGAGAATTCCAGTGTTTAAATGGACCTTGCTGTGTAGATAATGAGGTAGTGTTTTGTGGCTCTGGGAAGTGTTTCCGCAAGTTTATACTGTATACGAGGTTGGAAATAAGGACTGCTCGTATGCTGAACCATATTTTTGTTTGGGCTGCGGTTCTGAACTGGGAAAGGTATAAGGGGAGGTTCCGTAATTGGAGGTTCTACTGTAATTTATCATTATGAAAAGGAACCTACTCGAATTACAGCAATAACAATAAGGTGGATATATTTTTCAGAACCCTGGTATGCTTAAAGGAGTCATGCAGAAGGTAAACCCATTCAAGTCTTCCTCTCAAGTAAGCACCGCACATGTAGCATGTTTTCATGAAACTTAAGATATTGCATGTTCGATAATTGAAACGGTTCACCCACAGGTCCCTGAAACTGGAGTGTCTGAGTCATCGGGACAGGTCAGCCAATGATTCCTGTCATGATGACTAATAGCCAGAATCATTGTAGATTTTATCAACAGGACGATGTTCTTTCTGTTTGACACGTTTCCTTGGCTCTCGCTTTTTAAAAAGACAACCCTTTGTGTTTCAGCACCCGGGAATGTTTACAGGGATGTTCCAGAAAGTCAATCCATTCAAGTCTTCAACACAGGTGCTGTTTGTCCCAAGCAAAAACTTTCCAAATATTAATACTATTGTTGCCAAGCCAATAATTAAAGTTTTTTGTCATCTTAAATTAACCAAATAATTTGACTGCGTTAGGCACCAAAGCATGAGCCTCAGGATGCAGAGCCCCAAGAGCCCAGAGATGAAAAAGAGGTACCGGTTGGCAATAGATATTTGTCAAAATGATTTTAATTTGCCATAGATTTATTCTTTTTTGTTTTTAAGAAACCAGGATTGATGGCAGGTGTATTACATAAAGTCAATCCATTCAAGTCTTCAACACAGGTGCTGTTTGCCCCAAGCAAAAACTTCCCGAATATTAATACTATTGGGTTGTCAATAATTAAAGTGATAAAATGGCTATTTTAAATGATCAAACGTTGTTTTGACTTCTTCAGACACCAAAGCATGAGCCTCAGGATGTAGAGCCCCAAGAGCCCAGAGATGAATTCAAGGAAAAAGAGGTACCGGTAGGCAAGAAATATTCGTCAAAATGATTTTATTTTGCCTTGGATTTTATTTTAATGTATTTTTTTAATGAATTTTTTTAAGAAACCAGGAATGATGGCAAGTGTATTCAAAGTCAATCCATTCAAGTCTTCAACACAGGTGCGGTTTGCCCCAAGCAACAGCGTCCTAAATATTAATACTAATGTGTTGTCAAGCCAATAATTAAATAACAAAGTGATGAAATAGCTATTTTAAATAACAAAATGTTGATTTGACTGCTTTAGACACCAAAGCATGAGCCTCAGGATGCAGAGCCCAGAGATGAAATCAATGAAAAAGAGGTACCGTTAACAAGAAATGTTTGTCAAAATGATTTTAATTTGCCTCCTGATATTTTTTTTTCCTTGTAGAAACCAGGAATGATGTCAGGTGTATTACTTAAAGTCAATCCATTCAAATACTCGCAGCCAAAGGTGACTTTTTGGAAGAGAAGCAGTCTATAGAAAATATTTTAGTCGTCACATGCTTTTGTTTTTGTCATGGTCAACTTTTTTTGCAGTCAGCTTTTTTTTCCCCTTTATTTTTGAAAGCTTACTACAGACTGCATTTGAAGATCTTTTTTGTTCTTACCTCCAGGACACGCAGCCTCTCCAGCGTGACGTCTCATCCAGTGAAGAAAGCCTGGTTGATAACAACAACTTGCCTAAAATGCCGGTAAAGTTATTTAGAAGATTGTGGTGGTTATCTCTGTTAACATTGAGGTGCGTTCATCTATTGTCCCTGTTGCTTGGCAACATAACAATTGTCACATGGCGTTTTGTCTTTTTAGATTTCAAGATTAGGAGTGAAAGAAAGTAAAATGCTTTTAGACAATCTTGTCCTAGGCAAAACAATTAAGACTATTTAACATTACATCTTCATTGCTAAAATGTATTTAACTTAATGTTCCTATTCAGCAGCAAGGAGATGGGCTCCAGCAGCCCCCGCCACCCCGAGAGGTTCAATGAATAGAAAATGAATCGATGGATAAAGCAGGATTAGCTTTACCATTTCTACAAAATGTTTTGACACCCAATTCAAAAAGAGCTCATTCATTTTTTTTTTTCTATGGATGTAGATTATGTTGAGCATCACTTCTTAAAATGCAACAAAAATGTTTCCAAGCATTTTTTTTTATAGAAGAGCAGAGGGCTGAAGGGGTTCATGCACAAAGTCATACCATCAAGGTCAAGCACACCGGTAAGATAGGGAAGCGGTCCCATGACAAGCTAATACCAAAAACAAATTTGTGGATACTGCTTACATGTTTTTGTGTAATGCAGATGTCACAAGAGGATACTGTGGACTCGGATACATCTCTGAAGCAGGTAAATAGTCAATGTCATCTTTTTTTAAAAATATTGGATAAAACAGGTCAACATTAAAAATGACATATATACTTTTTGGTGTACACTTCCACTCTTGCAATGTGATAAAGTAATCAGCAATTTTGTGCCTGGACTAAATTCAGTTTAACAATTTTTTTTCTCTCCTTAGAATGTCCAACCATTGGCGTGCAGCTCTGAGAGTTTAAATGATGGCACAGTAGAGAGACATGTACATTTAACTTGATGCATGTTTAATGGCTGATTGATTTGTATTTACTAATGGTCTACCAACCTCTCCTCAGTCTGTTTGGTATGTAGATGATCCCAGTAACTGGGAGTTGAAAACTCAGCCAAATGAGAAAATTAAAAAAAGAAAGGTTTGGCATTTCTTTAAATTTAAGTTTGTTTGTAAACCTTTGCTTGGCAATGTATTTTTTTAAATCTTATTTTTCAGACCTTCAGAATCAAAAGAATTCTTCCAAGTGGGCTTTTTCGAGCAAAGGTAGTGAGTGAGTCATAGATAGTACTTTTGGTATCATTTGCTGTTTTTTTTTTTTACTCCACCTTTATTTACAGGACTTGAACACATTGGCTGACGCACAGCCTTTACCACAGGTAACGCACATACGACACAAAATGCCATGTGGTGAGAATTGAGTAAAAAAAAAAGAAACGAAAGTACACACACACGCAGCATTGTGTTGTCTTAAATACGCAACCTGAAAGAAGACCACAGGATGGGAGTGGTGACATTTTTTGTTGACAGCCAGTTCAACAAATGGTATTCTACATGAAACATTAATTATGCAAGTTCAAACATTCAAATGTAGAGAAAAAAATACTGAGAACATATTATTCAGTACAATTTTTGAGAATGTCACAGAAGCCATTTGCTGTTCTATTTACACATATTCAAGTACATGGACCTTGTTACAAATGGAGCAATGTTTATGTCCTTTAGAAATGTGAAAATACTGTTTACTGTTTACCATTTTGACGGTCATGTGTCATTAAATTCACACTGGAAGGAGGTGGAGGTCCAAACACTGGAGATGGTTGAAATGACTGCACTCAATGATGGAAGTGCCTTAGACCCTTTGGAGGTATGTCATTTATTTTTATTTTTATGAAAGATGCCACCTTTTTCTTTATTTACAAGTTGCCACGCTCCATTGAGTGTAAACATTTTTTCTTTCCAGGATGAAGATGGACTTCTGGCATGGTGGAGAACAGTCGATGGTATGCAGGTTTGATGCCTGAACAATGAAATTAGGTTCATAGTAGGGCTGGGCGATATATCGATATAAACAATATATCACGGGTTTGTCTCTGTGATATAGAAAATGACTATATTGTAATATTCGAGTATACGTTCTCACGCAGTTACTCTCAGCTGTGGGCATTACATTCCAGGTGTTTCTCACTCCTTATCAACTTTCCTTCTCACAGAGACGTAAAACGAGCACGCCTTCTTACATACGTAACATATTGTCGCGCGAGTAGCGTCATACACTCTAGCCGAGCAGAGAGGAAGCAGCATGGCTAATGTTAGCTGAGGCAGTTGGCTCAAGCAGAGCGGGGTGGAGTGAGTTGACTAACATTACAAGAGAAAGAAGGTGCGAAACTGATCACAAATGGAGGAAGAACAATTAATGCCCAAAAAAACAGCAGGGGGTCCATCATCTGGCAGTGGTTTGGCTTCAAGCAAGACGATATTCAGCAGACAACACCAATATGCAAAGTATGCAGCAGAAGTGGTTCTATTAAAGGTAGCAGCACTACTAATTTGTTCTTTAATTTAAAAAGTCACCCGCGAGAGAATGAAGAGTATTTAATAAATACAGTTTTGGTCAATTGACTTAGTTATGATTTCCCTCTGTGCATGAAAGTTTAAAAGTAGCATATATTAATGCAATATGAGGAGTAATCTTTTAATGTGGCTGGGCAATATTGCCTTTTTTTAAAATGGTGATATTTTTAAGTCATATCGCGATATACGATATATATTACCATGTTTTGCCTTGGTCTTGAATGAACACTTGATGCATATAATCACAGCAGTATGATGATTCTATGTGTCTACATTCAAACATTCTTCTTCATACTGCATTCATATGCTACTTTTTAAACTTTCATGCAGAGGGAAATCACAACTAAGTCAATTGACCAAAAGTGTATTTATTAATGTTATTAAGCAATGGCACAAACATTCAAGTCATTTCCAAAACATGAAGTGCAAGATTGTCAGAGACATTTTGAGTGTCAAATAAAAATGAGCTGCATAATAGGAAATCAAATAGTATTCGTCCTTCACTATGTGGTATGTTACTAAGGTTATGAAATTCTCTTCGTTCTCTAGCGAGTGAATTTTCAAATGCTACATATTAGCAGTAATGCTACTTTTAATAGCAATGCTTTCCCCCCCACACTTGACAAATTACAGTTGTCTGTTCGACATATTCCCACTTGAAACTGAACTACCGCCAGATGGTGAAAACCCTGCTGTTTTTATTGGGAATTAAGGCTTCCTTCATTTGTTACCAGATCCGCAACTTATTTCTCTCGTACAGCTACGTTAGCAGCTAACGTAGCCCAGTATGCTACCTCTCTGCTCTGCGAGGGCGGACACGTATGTGACGTATGAAAGAATGTGCGAATGCTTGTCTGTGGAGAAGGAAAGACAGGAAAGAGTGAGAAGAGCCTGAATTGTACGCCCACAGCTAAAAGCAACTGCGTGAGAACGTATACTTGAATATTACGATAGTCATTTTCTATATCGCACAGAGACAAACTTGCGATATATCGTATGTATCGATATATCGCCCAGCCCTAATGTAGACATAGAATCATAATACTGCTGTGATTATAGGCATCAAGTGTTCATTCAAGGCTAAGGATAAATATCGAGATATATATCGTATATCGCGATACGGAATAAAAATATTGCGATATTAATAAAAGCCTATCGCCCAGCCCTAGTTCATAGTGTATATAACTTTTCACCCCTTTTTTCTTTTAGGCTGGACTGAGTGGAATGAGGCTACCCAGAATAATGACACTGAGGAGTAAGTAAATTTACATTAAGGGATGGTTGTCAAAAATAATTTCCCTAACCAACGCAAATGGTAGCAACTAGCCTGAAAAAGCAATTTGTGCTAAATAATGCAGAATCAGCCGTCAGGGCTAAAGCACGTTGCTTGAAGTTGTGTGAGTAATGTAGTACTGACAGTTTCAAGGTTTTTTTTTAAGCAGTTAGATGCAACTATTTTCACGTAGCACTAACAGCAACACAGCACTTGATTATTCATGAATCGTGTTCACGAACTTCGCAACATTACAACATAGGCAAGTCTATTTTGCACATTGTGTGCATGTGCTCCAAATTTGCTGCTGGTTATGCTGCAATAATAGACTTTTTAGGGGTAAGAGGCAGTATTAGTATGTTTTATGTATTTGCACACGCGCACACACAGACAACAATATACAATGTAAAGTAAAACACCCATGCGGTAAAGGTAATCACAATTATCAAAGCAGCAAGAATAGACAGGTCATATGAAATGTTACATTAATTACTTATCCTCTTTTTAAAATTCGAAATTATTATTCTGTTCAACCTGCTTGTCACAAAATTAAAGCAACATTTTTTCAAACCAAATTAGTAAGTTTCAAGTACCTATTTGGCACTTGTATTGTTTAAAATGTTAGCAATATCCATGCCTTCTTGCAATACAACTTATAATAATAATTATTTCTGTATCCATATCAGGATAGTGGAACAAGCGGCCGATCGTGTCTTCATGGCGGCCCAGCTCTTTGTTCGCCTTTTCAACCATCGTGGTGCTTCTCTGCAGCAGCGCATCCTGGAGCTCGTTGCGCTGGCTGACGCCGCTGACAACTTTCACAAGAAGACTGTTACGGCCAGCATCGGTGGCGGTGTGGCCAGTGTGGCAGGCTCTATTACCACCATCACCGGTCTGATCCTGGCCCCATTCACGGCAGGAACGTCGCTCATTGTCACAGCTGTGGGTATCGGCGTTGCCACGGCGGGTGGCGTAGCCTCTGCCTCCGCCAACATCACAGACACGGTGCATTCGAAGACTGATCGTAAGAAGGTGGAAAAAATGATCCAAGACTACCAGGAGCAGATAGATGACATCAAAGAGTGTCTGGAGTTCTTGCAGGTGAGATACTTGAACACTAATGATGCATTCAGGGCCCACTCAAAGTATTCAAGGTGAACAAAATCACATTTTAAAAAGTATTTTGCAACTGCAATACGCTAATTACTTTTAATGAATGACAACTCTCGCCTTAAATTGGTGGTTTTACCATAATTCCCTGAGTCTTCATCTACAATTGTTGTCGATGCTGGCATGATGCTGTAAGTGGTGCAGCATGACACAAAATTGTAACTGCTTGAGGCTTTTACAGGCTTTGGAGATAAATGTTAGTCTTTCACTAAACTGTTTGCTACATCTGTACTTTTTTTAAATTATATACTTTTGCATTCAAGTATCTCTACTTAGGTTTTAGTGTGACCATGGACTATATGATGTTAAAGTTAGTGCTGTCAAACTATTACACTTTAATCGGATTAATCACACTTTTGCATTTTGATTTACCGATATTTGCAGTAAATGACTTGCATCCATAGTTTAATATTGACCTAAATTACCGTGGCGGGTGTGGCCTGCGCACCTACAGCGAAGCGGGGTATGGCAGAACCGGCTCGAGATTAGCGACAGGTGAGTGAATGACACATTTGAGAGTGTTTGTCTAATCACCTGTCACTCTGTTAAAGGCAGCAGTTGGGAAGGAAAAGGGGTGGTTGGGGGATGGCAGAGCACGCCAAGAGAAAGAGAGTGACATTGACGGACGGATCAAAAGACGTTTGCTGAAGAGCAGAAGGAAAACCCATTGTGTGCTCAGGTGGTGAAAGAGTGAGCGACGACACGGAGATTGCTGAAATGGACAAAAAGGACATTTTATTGAAAAATAAAAAACTGTTCAAAACCCTGAATGCAGCTGTCATGTCCGTAGTGGGTGATCCAGAGAACCCAGAAGCAGGAGACTTCCACAATTTGGCGCCCAACTCGGCTGGACCACCCGAGGTGGGGGAAGACGATCCCCTGACGGCTATTGCGGGCGTGCTCACTGAGCTGGCAGTTGGCACCCGTCAATAGTGTCAGGTCCTGCGGGCGTTAGCAGACCAGGTGGGCGGGGCATGGCTAGTGCCGACGGCCGCCGCCACCATCCACCGCATGGGGGAAAAGATGATCCTCATGCATTTTTGGACATTTTTGCGGCCACGGCGATAGCATGCGCGTGGCCGGAAGAATAGTGGGGGGCGTGGCTCTTGCTGCTCCTGACGGGGAAGGCGCAGCATGTGGTGCGCAGCCTGCCGGCGGCCTCCATAGTGCGCTTTGAGGACCAGAGGAGGGCAGTGTTGGACCGGACGGGAGACACCACCGAAGATTACCTACGCCGGTTCCGGTCCATGTGTCTGGGGAAGGAGTACAGGCTATTTGCCTTTTGCCAGCGGCTCCAAGAGGCGGCGACGCGCTGGCTGCAGCTGGGAGAGGGAGATGGCCGACTGCTTGACCAGATCCTACTGGAACAGTTTGTGGAGGCGATCCCGACGCAGACGGTGAACTGGATCCGGTACCACCGGCCCTGGGACCTCAGAGCAGCGGTGACCCTCGGTGAGGACCACTGGGCCGTCCAACGCGAGGCGCAACTGACACCGACGCACGGACAAAGCGTGCGACAGGAAAAGGAGAGAGAATTACACGTTACCCACCTTACCCCATGTGACCCTCCCTCTACTCTGTCTCCGCAGGTTCTGGCTGCTGCCTCCAGAACCTCTCCCGCGCAGACGGCCCCTCCAACGCTTGGGCAGGTGTGCTGGAGGCTTGAGCTGCCCGGTCGTGTGCGTCATGGAACTCCGCAGGTGGAGGTAGGGCGCATGACCCGGGTGGCTGGCCCTTCAGTGCCCTCCCCCAGCCCGGGTGAGACGTACGGTATCAAGGTAACGATACAAGTGATTACATACCAGGTGATGGTGGATTCAGGCTGTGGGCAGACCATGATCCACCAGAACCTGGTTCGACCCGGGGCTTTGAGGCAGGCAACACGGCTAAAAATCAGGTGCGTTCATGGGGATGTGCACGAGTAGCCCTTGGTGCCAGTAGGAATTTGGTATGAGGGCCAAAAGCATAGGGTCGAGGTAGCTGTAAGTACGCACCTCTCGCACCCCGTGATTTTGGGCATAAATTGGCTGGTGTTTAACCGTTAATCGAAACAATGCGTGGGGGTGCATTCATGGACCGTAGGAAAGGGGAATATTTGCGCAGTTCTCAGTGGCGACGCGAGTCTGTCCGACAACGCCAAACGGGAACGGGCGGGGGCTTTGCGGGAAGCCCCCCCTCCCCCCTGTTGGCGCCCTACGGAGGACTTTCCCCTCGAGCAGTCTCGTGATGAAACTTTACGCGCGGCTTGGGACCAGGTGGATTACATCAACGGTCAGCTCGGTGCACCGGGAAAAGCGGGAGTATTCTCTCACTTTCTCCATTATTAGCGATAGATTATACAGAGTGAGCTGTGACACTCAAACAGGAGAGGTAATCATCCAGTTGTTGGTGCCGAAACGCCACCAGGAAATGTTTTTCCAGGTCGTGCATTACAACTTGATGTCTGGCCATATGGGGTATAATAAAACACTCAACCGGGTCATGGTCTGGTTCTATTGGTTGGGCAGACATGCGCAGCTGGTGAGCAGACATTCGCAGGTGGTGTGCCGCCTGCCCGGACTGCCAGCTGGTGAATCTGGTGGTCACTCCGTAGGCGGTTTTGCGCCCATTGCTGTTCATGGAGGTCCTATTCGAGAGAATCGGGATGGACCTCATCGGACCATTTCACCCGAGCACACGGGTATATTGGTTTGTGCTAGTCCCGGTGGATTACGCAACGCGCTACCGCGAAGCAGTGCCCCTGCGCTCAATCTCTGCAAAAAGTGTGGCGCGAGCGCTGTTTCAGGTCATCTCCCAAGTTGGAATCCCGAAAGACATTCTGACTGACCAGGGCATGTCCTTTATGTCACGCAAAATAAAGGAACTGTACGGGTTATTGGGAATTAAAGTGTTCCGCACCAGCGTGTACCATCCACAAACGGATGAGCTGGTGGAGCGGCTAAACAAGATGCTTTAAAACATGATCTGTAAGTTTACGCACAAGGACAAACCAAATTGGGAAAATGGCTGGATCCCTTAATGTTTGTGATGCGGGAGGAACCCCAAGCCCCCACTGGCTTTACACCTTTTGAGTTATTATACGGCAGGAAACCAAGCGGGGTGTTGGATGTGTTTAAAGAAAGTTGGGAGGAGGGTCCAAGCTCCAGCAAAAATAAAATTCAGTACGTAATGGACATGCGAGCAAAACGGTGGGGCACTTGTCACGTGAGAATTCGCTCCGTGCCCAGGAACGGTAACAACGTACGTATTACAAGGGGACCCAGCTAAGGAAATTTTCACTGGGAGAACAAGTGCTTTTATTACTCCTAACATCCAGCTCGAAATTACTTGCGAGGTGGCAAGGACCTTTCGAGGTCACACGGCAAGTGGGTGATTTGGATTACGAGGTTCGACGCTCGGACAAGGGCGGAGACACGCATATCTAACATCTAAACCTACTGAAGGCATGGAGGGAGGTGAAGCTTGTTTCCATGGTAACAGTAGTGAGGAGGAGTTGGGACCAGAGATCTCGTGCTCTGCCCCGCCCCCTCCACTCCCCTGTGACAACCAGCTCACGTTAGCGCAGAAAGCGGATTTTGCCAAGCTGCAGCAGCGCTTCTAAGACGTGTTCTCCCCTCAGCCCAGCTGAAAGAATCTCATCCATCATCATATTGAGACCAGCACGGGGGTTATGGTGCAGTCTCGGCCGCACAGGCGCCCCGAACACAAACGCAAAATAGTTCGGGAGGAATTAAAATCCATGTTGAAATTGGTGGTAGTAAAAAAAATCTCACAGTGCGTGGTGCAACCCCATCGTCCTGGTAGGGAAGAAGGATGGGTCTGTGCGGTTTTGTGTGGATTACTGCAAGGTGAACGAAGTTTTTCGTTTTGACGCGTACCCAATGCCTTGGGTTGACGAGCTCCTGGATCGGCTGGGCACTGCTCGTTTTTTCACGACACTAGATTTAACCAAGGGCTACTGGCAGATTGCCTTGTCACCAGAGTCTAAAGAAAAAACGGCCTTTTCCCACTCGGGAAGGTTTGTGCCAATTTGCGACACTTCCGTTTGGCTTGTTCGGTGTGCCCGCCACGTTTCAGCGCTTCATGGACCGGGTACTGCGACCCCACGCAGCATACGCGGCCGCCTACCTGGAAGAACACGACTGGGAAGAACACATGCGGTGGGTGGGGGGAGTGCTCAAGTCCTTGAGGACTTGAGCACTGCCCAATTCGGACCAATTCGGCGAAGTGTGCAGTTGGCCGGAGGGAAGTACAGTATCTGGGGTACCACTTGGGAGGAGGGCAGGTACGGCCGCAGGTAGATAAAACAGCGGCAATTTTTGGCCTGCCCAACCCCCAAGACGAAAAAAGAGGTGAGGCAGTTTTTGGTTCTGGTCGGTTACTACTGGATGTTTATCCCCCGGTTTGCGGACTTGACCAGCCCAACAACTGACCTCACCCGAAAGGATGCCCCAGATCTGGTCCAGTGGACATAGCAGTGCCAGCAGGTGTATGAGAGGGTTAAGAAGGCCCTCTGTGAGGAGCCGGTCCTGCACATGCCTGATTTTTCTCTCCCATTTTGTCTGCAGGCTGGCGCGTCGGGCAGAGGACTGGGGTCGGTTTTGTCTCAGCAGGTGGAGGGCGTTGACCGACCCATCGTCTTCATCAGCCGGAAACTGTCAGAAAGGAAGGCCGGGTACAGCACAGGGGAGAGGGAGTGTCTCGCCATCCGGTGGGCGGTCAGGGCCCTCTGATACTACCTCCTGGGGTGCTCATTCAGCCTCTGCTCGGACCACATACCCCTCCAGTGGCTCCACCACATGAAAGATGCCAATGCGCGGATCACCCGTTGGTATCTAGCTTTGCAACCCTACTACTTCAGAGTGATTCACAGACCTGGTGCACAGATGGCCGTGGCCGACTTCCTTTCCCGCTCTCTCACAGGGGGGAGGGAGTGGGCGTGCCTGGACGGCGTCCCGGCCTGAGTCTGGCGGTAGATGTATGTGGTGGGCGTGGCCTGAGCACCTATAAGCAGGGTGTGGCAGAACTGGCTTCGAGATTAGCAACAGGTGAATGGATGACACAGCTGGGAGTGTTTGTCTAATCACCTGTCGCTCTGTTAAAGGCAGTAGTTGGGAAGGAGAAGGGGTGGATGGCAGAGCACGCCGAGAGAAAGAGCGACATTGACGGACAGATCCAAAAGTTGTTTGCTGAAAAGCAGAAGAAAAAAACATTCCTGTGTTCAGGCGGTGAAAGAGCGAGCGTCAGCGCGCGTCGACATGGAGATTGCTGAAATGGACAAAAATGACATTTTATTGAAAAATAAAACACTGTTCAAAACCCTGAATGCAGCACTCATGTCAGTGGTGGGTGATCTACAGCAGTGGTCCACAACCACCGGGCCGTGGCCCGATTGGTACTGGGCCGCAGAAGAATTTTTTATTTATTTTTATAAATTTTTTTTTTTTTTTTTAATAAAATCAACATAAAAAACACAATACACACTTACAATTAGTGCACCAACAACAAAAACCTACCCTTTTCATGACAAAAACGTCCCTTTTTCATGACAAAAAAAAAAAAAAAAAAGAAAGAAAAAAAAAAAGGATCCCCTGGGCCGCGGGACAAATTATTAAGCGTTGACCGGTCCGCGGATACAAAAAGGTTGGTGACCACTGATCTAGAGAACCCGGAAGTAAGAGACTTCCACAATTACATTTTCAGAATTTGCTCAAAACCTGGTAGCTGTTTTTTATCTAGGGGTTGTATTTTGAAGTGAGAGAACCAGTCTGAGTCTCCTCACTCATCTTTGCACTGACAGAAAGGCAACCTGCTTGCTTTTCTGTAGTTACGGTGAAGGAGACTGCGTTTTAAAAAAAAATTGCTTAATACGCGTTTATACTTTGATTAGTGCGATAATGTTTTGTGATTATTCCAAAATGAAAAGGCAAGAGTACAATTTAAATTCAAGGTTTTGCTAAAAAAGGGAAACCATTGTAGAAAAGATTAACAATAGTTGAACACAAAAGTATGTCAAATGGCTTAATTGTATCTGTAGGCTGACAGTGGCTAGATGAACAATTTAATTTTTTGGAATGCAGCTTACTTGTTGTCCTATCACTGCTTTATAAATGACATGCTAAATGTGCACCAGACATGTATTTGTTTTGATCAGTAATGCAAGTGACACAATTTTGCTCCCTGACAGGAAGGGATGGAAACTCTTGAGGAGTGGAACTTTGAGCAATACGCCGAGAGCATCTCCAGAAAACATCTCAACCAGAACGTCAAACATGTTATGAAGGAGGGTGGCCGGGCTGGCAAAGCTTTGGTCATCAACACAGAGAGCCTGATCAACACTGTCCAGGTCCTCAGTGTGGCGGGTGGTGCTGCCAAAGCAGCCCAGGCGATAAGCGTCACCACTGGGGTCATGTCGGGCCTCTTCCTGGCACTAGATGTCTTCTTCTTGGCCAAGGACTCTGCAGAGCTGAAAAAGGGTGCCAAGACGGAGTTCGCCGCGAAAATCAGAGAAGTTTGCAAAGACCTGCAGGATGGACTCCTGGAGCTGAACCACATCAAGGAAGAGCTGCAGAAGACTATGGATGGCATCGAGGTGGAAGTGGAAGAAGAGGACGAGGAGATTTTAAAGTCTGATCTGAAGAAACTCATTGAGCTTGAAGAATGATGAAACCAAATCAAATGCCTTAATCCTGTTCTTGATTTTAACCAGGTAATGGCATTGTAGAACCTCTGACTAGTTCAATATTTTAAATATGCAACTATTTATATTTTAATATTGTGATTGTTTTTCTGTTTAGTTTCTTTCAACAAAATGTGCTAAATTAAAGTGCCTCAGCCAGCAGCAGCCTCTTTTAATTTCTGAATGAAATGGAAGCAAAGCCGTGATGATGCACACTGCTTTCAACCTGACCCCAACCAAGGTATTAGAGGTTGAACATGCTGTGGTAGACCTTTTGACCT
The DNA here is from genome assembly GCF_033978795.1 of Nerophis ophidion. Taxonomy (NCBI): domain Eukaryota; kingdom Metazoa; phylum Chordata; class Actinopteri; order Syngnathiformes; family Syngnathidae; genus Nerophis; species Nerophis ophidion. The sequence continues at coordinate 30,136,181 of NC_084620.1, read as the reverse complement.
CACGGCATTGGACATGTGCGTCTTTTGGTTTCCATTACAGAGTTTAATGTTGCCGCTTTATCGCACTCATGTGAAATGTTGACAAAATAGTGTGATGCGATGCTGGAAGTTGGACTAAGCATAAGGTAGCTGTGACAATGACTTTGGTGTCATGGTTTTAGTGCGTGCATCCAAAACGTTTTGAGTGCTTACTTTCTTCCACTTTTGATTTGAATTAGATTTTTTTTGTGACCAGCTTACTTGTCACATAATTTTTTTTTATTCTAAAACAGTTTTTAATACTTGAAATCATAAAAAATTTAAAAATTCATAAATTTGTCGATGTGCCTTTGACAGAAATTACAGCCTCATGACTTTTAGAGTGTGATGCTATAAGCTTGACACATTTATCTTTGGTGCACATTTATCTCAAGTTTCGGAGCATGGGTATTTTTCAGATCTCTCCAGAAATGTTTAAAACTTGGGATTCAAGTCTGCTCTGACTGGGCCAATTCAGTCTGACAGGGGCCAGCCCATGTGGCTGTGCCTGGTATGTTGGTAAAATCTCCTTCCCCCACAACTTCGAGTGCTGCTTGACTGCCAGCTTGGGCCTTTAGCCCAGTGGTGAGCACACTTGCCACTCCCATGAACGCCCAGAGTTTGCATCTCCTTCCGGAATGCGGTGAAAAGGCACAAGACCATATTAGCTGGGTGACATGAGGACATTCACAATGTTGTCCTGAACCCACCCCTCTTGATATCTTGGCTGTGTTCTTAACTTGCTCAGGATCTGTCCTGGAAAAGATAAACAGTCACCCTTGTCTGAGGTCAAGACAAGTGTGCTGCAGAACAGGTTTTGATCCGAGATTTCTCTGTACTATGTTGCATTCATATTTCCCCACTAATGGCTCTCCTATTTTATTTACACGCTGACCCCCTCGTGTCTAAATCTCACCAGACAAGTTTCAAGCATTTGTACTATGTAGGGATGGGGGCAGGACCTGGGAATCTCAATGGTATATTCTTCATGTATCACTCCAAGCCACGTTCGTAAGTTTCACAGTTAAACTAAAGCAATTCATACTTATTAACACTAAGACTCCTACTGTCTGTGGGAGTGTTATCATGGATATTTGTTTGTGGTATTGTAATCAAGCTAGCGTTGTTAGCATTAGCTATTATGCTGACACGTTTACAAGTGTGAGTTAGCCTTAACTTGCAATGGCATTCTTTTTGTATTGTTTCACAAGTTCCTCAGTAAATTCACCAAAATGTCACTGTGCAGTTGAGTCTGTTTAGCTGATTGGAAAAGTAGCTTCCGCAACTAGTGGGTCCATGACGATCACTACTGTTTTGTTAGGCCAGCAGTTTTATGGCCGTGTGACAGACACCGTTTGGAAACAGTTATAAGTATGTAAATTAACACCTACATAATATGACGGCGTAACTGCGTAATTTTCAAATGTGGTTTGTAATCCAGTGCAGTTGATATATGGAAAAAATATGTTTCCCTCAAATTTTATAAGTGAGGTTTGTATTTTGGTTCACTCTATAGTCTGGGGAAATAGGTAGTTTGTAAGTCCAAAATATCAGCTTTACCCACCAAAACTTCCAAAGTTCTACAATTGGACTAGATTCTGGTTTGTCCCGCCCACCGACTTTGTTGAAAATTCAATTTATGGACTGCCATACAGGTTCATTAAATAAATCAGGAAATTAATTTAATCATGAAATGTGTTTAACAATTAACTCAATAATTCAATATTGAAATTAAATTATTAAATGTTTTACATTCAAGAAAATCTCACATTTATGTATTTATTTCCAATTATAATTAGACACATTCAATTTAAGAACCGTATTAATTGTATTTGGTCCCATGTTACCCTCCATACATTTGAGATCACATTGGCATGTTTAAAAAAACAGATTGTAACCTAAACCTTGGCACACAACAACATTCTTGAACAAACTGGGTCCTGTATACAGGTCTCAATTCATCATTCGGTCTATGCTTCTGAGCTGCAGACCGAGGGAACATTTGTAAGGACAAAGAAAACTCACAAGTGGCTATTTTGTCAAAATACCATAAAACTAAAATGATGACATCATGTCACGATCAATGCAATATGAAGGAGTGACAAACATTACCCGTGTTACAAGTTGAAGTCTTATGACTAAAATATTACTTGCATTTAGATTTACTTGCAAGTCTTGGTGCAAACGACCACCTCCACAGTCGGACGCCAAATTGATCCATCTGTTGACATGTTTTTGTCCCTGGCCATCGCTTGCTTTGCAATGCAACATTTGTGTACAGCACCTCTATATGAACAAAAACATTTGTTAGTTCAGATGCTTAACGTACAATTTGACTGAAGTGTCAACAATTATTCATGTATTGGATATGCTTTGGTGTACACAGGTCAATTTAGCTCCAGAGTCACTTTTATAACTGAAAGAGTGGGGGCGTTTCCAGCTTGTGATGAAAACCAGGCCCCACCCTGTTCGAAACATTTAAAATTAATTTTTATACATACTATTTAAATGTGTTGAAGTCTCCTCCCCCTCCGACTAAGAGCTTGACTCTATGTCCTAATAATTAGGTCTTCCTCATGGCAGGGGCGTCGCCAGACAGATTTTACTGAGGCACGTGCGCCAGTGTTGATCTGCAGTGCCCCAGTAAAAATTTCACCAATAAAAAAAATGCTTCAGAGTTTTAAGTCTACATAACATAGACAACAGCGCACATACTACTTAGTATGGTAATTGCTTGCTACTGTATTCACTCCACGTAACAATGAGCACATGGCTAATTAATATGGTAATTTATTCACGTGTGGATCGAGACTTCAGTTGAGAGAGAGAGAGGATGAGAATCACTGCTGAGGTAGGTAACGTTAGCCAACAACAATTTGTTAATTACATTATTTTGATTTTGATTTGACTCAAACTGTAACTCCTAGATGGATTTAAGAAAGTTATTCGCCCGCAGTAGAGAAGAAGCAGCGAGGAATGAGAGACTTAAGTGAAGTCCTAGCTAGCTAGGCAACATCATTGTCTTAAGTTGATGCTAAGTTAGCTAACGTTATTCCTTGTATGAAGACAAAAATATTCATTTGCTGTACGAGCTGTCGGGGGAATTTCCAATGAACATGAAACATAATGTTGGTTATTGTCTGCTGGTTCTGCATCAATGATGATTTGGAGTAAGCATGTGTGATTTGAGTGCTTCTCAAATGGTTTATCTTCAGGAAGAAAAACATTTTTCCATATCAAGTCGTGAGCCAAATTTTTAAATCATTCAAGTTTATTTCACAGAAAAATAGCACAGTAGACTTGTCTTGTTAATCGGAGTGACTTTGACTAAAATAATCTTGTTTTGTCACCAGAAAAATGGCTACAGCTTAAGCATCTGGTTTTGTTTTCAGAAAAAAATAGTAACATTTCTGTATTTGTTTTCAGAAAGATGGCTGAAAATATCGAGTTTTGTTGCCCCATTTAGATTTTCTAAAAATATATTTCCATGTCTGTCCTGAGTCCTCCTCCAACTTGTTAGTCGGTTTGCCTTTTGCTAAAATACTCACTAATAGTCACTAGAAAAATGGCTAAAAATATCTGGTTTTGTTGCCACAATTTGATCCCTAAACTTTTTTTTTTTTCCATGCACACATCTGAAAATGACACACAATCCACTTTTATGTCACGACCCAGCAGTTGGGAACCACTGGTCAACTGTATAACACTTACTGTAATATTTCCATGTCTGTCCAGAGTGATTGACCACTTTGCAAAAATGAAAATAAGACGTTACAGTTTACTTCTCAGAAAATGATTCTCTGAACAGACACACAACAGTTGTTCATTTATTCTACTACTGTGGCTTTATTGTTTTGTGTATATTTTATAGTTTTGTGTATCTGAAATAGGATTAGCCACAATGCCATAAATGGAAATTAAATAATATAAAAGAACCCAGAGATGTAGGGGTGCTTTATTTTTTGTTTTACTTTTGTAGATGTTAAATTTGCAGATGATTACTGCAATAAATATTTCAAAAAGATTCATTGCTCTTCCTTTTTGCTTTTACCAGTAGCAGTATAGAAGTCAGGAGTAAAAAAGTGCACAAGTAGGTCAAATGCATTAGTTAATTTCAGGTGGTTAATCAAATATCCATACAACATAATCTGATATGATTTCATAGTTTAAAGCACTATTTATGTATTTTTTTATGATAAATAAGTGCTAAAAATGTTTTTGCTTGCGCGCTTTGCACGCTCACATGAATTATTTTTCCCCAGGTGTGCCCCAGTACAGTATTAGGTCTAGTGACGCCCCTGCCTCACGGTGACGTCACGACATAGCCTCCAGAGCAGAGGTTGTAAACCTCCTTGGCTGAGAGAGCCTTGAAAGCCAAATATTTTACAATGTATTTCTGTGAAAGCCGTAAAATATTTTTTTTACACTGAATACAACTAAATGCATGCATTTTTAAGTAAGACCAACATTTTTAGAGTATAATAAGTCTCTCATTCTTTTTAATATTATTATTCTGAAGCTAACCAATAATGAATAAAATACTTCTCACTATTAATGCAATTTCTTGAACAGGTGCGTTAAAAAAAACAGATGGATGGATTAAAATGCATGAGAATGTTTTATATTTTGAACGTTATTTTTAACACTGTGATTATTAGCGGAATTATTCATTATTTTTTGTGTTTGATAGTGTCAGCTAAGATTTGTCTGAGAGCCAGATGCAGTCATCAAAAGAGCTACATCTGCCTCTAGAGCCAGAGGTTCCCTACCCCTGCTCCAGAGGCATCAAAAACTGCTTGCAAACTCACACCAAAATGCACGAACCTTATGAGTTGATGCTCTGGCATGGTTTATCAAGAGTTGCCAACACTTATACGTCAGAAAAGACCAAACTCATCATAGGTCAAGTTTTTGAAATGGTACACAACTTAGAAATAGTTCACTTGTATTATATTTTAAAATGTCATGCCCATACAGTCGACTGCATTTGTCTGACCAAATCTGTGAGCCTGAAATTGATTGATTGCCCTAAGAATATTTTTGTGTTTTTTTCTTAATTATCTAGGACTGTTTGTAGAGTAGAATAATATTTATCTGGGAAAATCTTTTAAAAACTACACACAAATTTATGAAAAACTTAAGTCTTACCGGCACTTATTTTTCGACATTCCTTTACATCACTAAATTCTAAAATCATAAAGGTACAATATTGTCATGACAGATGGAAATACGATTTTTCAAGTTCTTTATCGGGTTTCTTATTTTTATTTTTTATTCTGGATAGCTTAGTGTTTAATACTTCACACTTTCAATTGTTGGATCTGTGTTTGAATCCTAGTTGGGTAGATTGGTATTTAGTATTATTTCACCTCCATTGTAATTGAACTGAGACAGGGTTCCCTGAATAGATTTGTCATTGATGCCTCTACGACAAGTGATACTGGGTTCGAATCTGAGTCGTACTGCTAGATAACTTACAAAACTCCACTTGGAAGAGTTTGTGTTTCAATCATAGTTGACTAAGACAGGTTCCGAATTGAATATGTCATGGGATAATTCGGACATTTAAGAATAGCTGAGTGGTTAAAGCAGCCAGCTCTCAATAAAGGGGAGTGAGTTCAAATCCCAGTCTGGTCATCCTAGGAAAGCTCCAGCCCGAGGAGTTAGTATTTTATATCATAGTTTACTGAGACATGTTCTCAATTGAATATGTCATTGCGGCCCAAAATCCCAGAGCAGTAAGACCAAGGATAGCTGAGTGGTTAAAGGGGAACATTATCACCAGACCTATGTAAGCGTCAATATATACCTTGATGTTGCAGAAAAAAGAGCATATATTTTTTCAACCGATTTCCGAACTCTAAATGGGTGAATTTTGGCGAATTAAACGCCTTTCTATTATTCGCTCTCGGAGCGATGTCACAACGTGACGTCACATAGGGAGTCAATCCGCCATTTTCTCAAACACATTAAAAACACTGAGTCAAATCAGCTCTGTTATTTTCCGTTTTTTCGACTGTTTTCCGTACCTGGGAGACATCATGCCTCGTCGGTGTGTTGTCGGAGGGTGTAACAACATGAACAGGGACGGATTCAAGTTGCAAAGATGCGAAAGTGGCAAGAAATTGGTTCGAAATTTGTTCAAAATACGAGGGTGTGGGGAAAGCCGACGAAATGGTCAGTCGTTTGTTCCGCACAGACGAAAGCTATGCTACGACAGAGATGGCAAGAATGTGTGGATATCCTGCGACACTCTAAGCAGATGCATTTCCAACGATAAAGTCAAATCTGCCGCCAGACCCCCATTGAATGTGCCGGAGTGTGTGAGCTATTCAGGGACAAAGGACCTCGATAGCACGGCAAGCAATGGCGGCAGTTTGTTCCCGCAGACGAGCGAGCTAAACCCCCTGGATGTCTTGGCTCACAGCGCTTCTACCGTCCCTTATGCCACCGAAGATGATCAAGAGAAGAATACTGACCCTAGCTTCCCTGGCCTGCTGACAACAACTCCAAAACTGGACAGATCAGCTTTCAGGAAAAGAGAGCGGATGAGGGTATGTCTACAGAATATATTAATTGATGAAAACTTTATTCATTACTCGCGGTTTTACGTAAATTATTATAACTAAACTGTATTTACCAATAATTTAGCTTAAAAACATTTATTTTTTTTAATCATTCAAATACATTCGGGTGGTCTTGTGTTATGCAGTATTTTGTGTCTATTAAGAAATGGTTAACCTGAGTGAAGTCTCCCCATTATTTTGTTACAGGTGTTACAGGACATTTTTTCGAACTCTTATCGACATTTGACTGAAGAGGATGATTATCAAACTTTTTCAAGAGCGGATATTGGAGTTCAGATATACCCTGATGTGAAGTCTAAAGGTAACAATGTTAGAGTACGCTGTGGAATACTCATGATACTGGAGATGGCAAATAGTACAATTGAAATACTTATCGCAATGATAAATTTATATTTCACAGGTGTCCAGGTGAAAGTAAACGATGTCAAACTGAAGATGGTGTCCACGGGAACTCAGTGTGAGCTCATCAAACCCCCCATGGACCCTGAGGAGGCTAGTGATGAGGAGATGGAGTCAGATGAGGAATCCATCGCTTCTGAAGAGTCCATGGAATGTGGTGACCCAGACTACATGCCTGACGAGGATGACCATGACAATTCTTTTAACATGTGAGTGTTCAGGTTAATAGATCAATATCTGCAATTACTGACCTAATTTCACATGTTATATTTCCTGCCAATTTCTGTGCCTTTCATAGCACAGTAATCTAACTCATGTCATAGTGTATGTAGACCTTGACAAAACCAGTTTTGTCTATGTTTTTTTCCTAGAGGGCGCTAGAGCGCAATTTAGATTTTTGGGGTTTGTTGTTTTAATAAGATGGTGTTGGTTTGGTGTTTTAATAGTATTAATAATAATCCAGACTTTTATTTACATGTATTTCAGACCTGCTGCCCCCTTGAGTGACTTGCCTCAGAGACAGAGGCTCTTCCTTGTGTATGAGGGTGCATTGATGGACCTCTTCAGCCACTTTTCGGCCTGCCAATCAGAATGTGAATGCAAGCTTCAGAGGATGCGTGGGTCATCCATCACTGTACACCAGAAATGCCTCGGCTGTAATTTCCAGCGATTGTGGCACAGTCAACCATCGGAAATGTACCAACTGGGAATCTAATGATGTCCTCCGCTATGCTGTTCAGTGGTTCCAGTGTCAGCAAAGTTCTACAGTTTCAGCATCATCTTGGGGTTCCAGCTATAAGTTCACAGACCTTCATGAAACACCAAAATTATTACCTCCAACCTGCCATTATGTCTATGTGGAAAAAAGAACAGGCTTCTGTAGCTGAAGAAATCCAAGCTAATGGGGGTAAATTTCAAGCTGCCGGGGATGGCCGTGCAGATAGCCCTGGCCACAGCGCTCAGTATGGTACATACACACTTCTGGACACTCGACTAAACAAAGTTGTTCACCTTGAATTGGTCAAGGTACGTTGGACTTGTGATTTTTATCCTTAGTCAGTTTAGAGACTACAAGCATGGGTATTGCCATTGTCATGTATGTCTTCCTCTCTGTCCGACCCAAACTTGCTGGTGGCTGGTGGTTGCCTCGTGTCTATTGCTTCAATGTAATTCGCTGATAAGGAATGGGAACTTGATGATGTGATGTTTAGCCATGTTGTAACCTGGGTGACAAAACCCCATTAAATATCCTCATTTAAATATCCTTTTAAAACCCCATTGAATATTCTTTCTAATTAAATCTTCCTATTTAAATAATTTTATTGAAATATCCTCTCAAAACCCCATTGAATATTATTTCTAATTAAATATCTTTCTATTTAAATATAATTTTACTTAAATATCCTTTCTATTTAAATAACCTTTCAAATCCCAATTAAATATCCTATTTATTTTTGTGTCTTTGCGTGCGTCATGTGCGAGAGTGTTTAAGTGTGATTTATCTGCGGAATTGGCCATGTTGGATGGCGAGCTAGAGCCTGAACTAGAGTCTGAAGCTTTATGCCTGGAACCGAACCAACTGAACTGAATCCACCCAAACGAGCCCCCGGGCGGGTAGGAGGCTCCTCAGCAGCCGCTCTGTTTTTTCCCTTTGGTTTCCATAAACGCAACGAGTTCATTTCTGTCCTCCTGAATTTTCACATTTACCCCGTTACCTTCACTAAAATCCCTCTGGACACTGCCACCACAACGTGGACTTCGCAAGGTCGTTTAATGAACTGTCGTGTTGCACTTATACCATTCTTGGTAAAAACAAGGACTGAATCAAGTACTGTATCACATTGTAAATATTGAACGTTATGTAATTTATGTTGAAAATGTGAATGGCCATTCAAATTTACATGTCTGTTTGTTGTTGTTTATTTTTCCTATGGTTCTTTAATATAATTTGGTACCATTTAAACTTAAAACCTGTGTTCAGTCTGCATTACTCTCCATTCCTTGAGCTGAATTTAGTTTCTTCTAATCTAGCCCAGTTATATAATTCATTGTTTACTTGATATTTGTACAGTGCTTTACTTAAGTAACATACAGGCTACAATGTACATGTAACTGTACTTGTCGTCATTGCACCAATATGGTCTTGTCTATGTATGGTGTGATTCTTTCAATCCAATCCAATCCACTTTATTTATATAGCGCATTTAAACAACAATAACGTTTCCAAAGTGCTGCACAGCCATGTTAAAAACAATATCAAAAGAACAATATTATGCTCCACCAATGACTGAATAAAAATAAATATAAAACCAATATAAAAAAAATAAAAACAATATAAAACCAAATATGATTAAAAACAATTTTAAAGGGTAAAATCAATTAAAACAGTAAAATAGAAATCAAAGTGCATAAAAAACAGAGGACAGAAAACCACACAACTCACGTAGTGTTAAAAGCCAAAGAATAAAAGTGGGTCTAAAGACGAGACTTAAAACACTCCACTGTGGAAGCAGTTTGAACATGGAGGGGCAGAGTGTTCCAGAGCTTAGGGCCGACCACAGAGAAGGCCCTGTCTCCCCTGGTCTTAAGTCTGGTCTTGGGCACCACGAGCTGGAACTGGCTCTCGGACCTCAGAGCGCGCGCAGGAATGTAAATTTGGATGAGGTCCGAGATATACTGAGGTGCCAGTCCATGTAAAGATTTAAAAACAACCAGCAATGTTTTAAAATCAATTCCAAAATGAACAGGGAGCCAGTGCAAACTCTGAAGAATTGGGGTTATATGCTGGCGTTTCCTGGCCTCTGTTAAAAGTCTTGCTGCCGCGTTCTGGACTAACTGCAACCGGGAGAGAGCTTTTTGGCTAATGCCAGAATACAGTGCATTGCAGTAGTCCAGGCGACTTGAAAAAAAAAGCATGCACGACTTGTTCAAAAAGGTTAAAAGATAAAAACGGTTGAACCTTTACTAAAAGACGAAGGTGATAAAACCACAATTTTAAAACGTCATTGACTTGTTTGTCTAGTTTAAAATCGCTGTCTATAGTGACGCCAAGGCTGGTGACTTTGGGACGCACATAATTTTGCAATGGTCCCAAGTCAGTGAGGGTTCTTTGGTTCTGGCTTTATTATTTCAGGTCACAGAAGTCACTAGCAGCAATGCCATGGAGAAGGAAGGGTTTGTGAGAGCTGTTGCTGCTGTTGAAGACACAGGACTCAAAATCAGCGAGATCACAACTGATCGCCATGTCTCCATCAGAAAACACCTGCGCGAGAAGAAGCCAGGCATCAAGCACTCGCTGGATGTTTGGCATGCAGCGAAAGGCAAGTGTACTTCGTGTTTGGCAAGGGGGGCGTCGTATACAGTTGGTTTGGGGGATTGAATGTTCTATCTGTTGACATTAAAACTTTGTCAATATTATCCTAAGACTGGGAATAAGGATGGACAAAGTAGGAAAGAAGAAAGGCTTCGAAAAAGTCAACGCCTGGAAGAAATCCATCATCAACCATATGTACTGGGTGGCCAGTTCAACTCCAGAGGGTGAAGCAGATATTATGGAGGCAAAGTGGATGTCGGTCATCAACCACATCCAGAACATACACAGGCACGAAAGTGAGCTATATCCGAGGTGTGATCATGGGAGACTTATCGGCAAAGAGAGGAAGAAGAAGTGGATGATACCAAGTAAGTTAGATAGATGCAGTTCTAGTACATTTGAGAACAATATGAGATTGACAAATACAGAGCTATTTTGTTTCAGCACTCTGGTCCTCATCTAGGGGAACTATTTGTCAACTATTTGTGTAATGCAGACCATCGGTATGTATTCAGATTTAACTTTGATTTAACTTAGATAGCATTTCGAACTGTTACCGGGAGGGCATTCCAGAGTACTGGAGCCCGAATAGAAAACGCTTTATAGCCCGCAGACTTTTTTTGGGCTCTGGGAATCACTAATAAGCCGGAGTCCTATGAACGCAGATTTCATGCCGGGACATATGGTACAATACAATCGGCAAGATAGGCTGGAGCTAGACCGTGTAGTATTTTATACGTAAGTAGTAAAACCTTAAAGTCACATCTTAAGTGCACAGGAAGCCAGTGCAGGTGAGCCAGTACAGGCGTAATGTGATCAAACTTTCTTGTACTTGTCAAAAGTCTAGCAGCCGCATTTTTTATCAACTGTAATTGTTTAATGCTAGACATGGGGAGACCCGAAAATAATACGTTACAGTAATCGAGACGAGACGTAACAAACGCATGGGTAATGATCTCAGTGTCGTTAGTGGACAGAATGGAGCGAATTTAGTGATATTACGGAGATGAAAGAAGGCTGTTTTAGTAACGCTTTTAATGTGTGCCTCAAAGGAGAGAGTTGGGTCGAAGATAATACCCAGATTTTTTACCGTGTCGCCTTGTTTAATTGTTTTGTTGTGAAATGTTAAAGTTGTATTATTAAATAGAGGTCGGTGTTTAGCAGGACCTATAATCAGCATTTCAGTTTTTTTTGGCGTTGAGTTGCAAAAAGTTAGCGGACATCCATTGTTTAATTTCATTAAGACACGCCTCCAACTGACTACAATCCGGCGTGTTGGTCAACTTTAGGGGCATGTAGAGTTGGGTGTCATCAGCATAACAGTGAAAGCTAACACCATATTTGGGTATTATGTCACCTAGCGGCAGCATGTAGATGCTGAAGAGTGCAGTGCCAAGGACCGAACCCTGGGGAACTCCACACGTTACCTTAACATAGTCCGAGGTCACATTGTTATGGGAGACGCACTGCATCCTGTCAGTAAGATAAGAGTTAAACCAAGACAGGGCTAAGTCTGACATACCAATTTGTGTTTTGATACGCTCTAATAAAATATTATGATCGACGGTATCGAAAGCAGCGCTAAGATCGAGGAGCAGCAACATAGATGACTCATCAGAATCCATCATTAGCAATAGATCCTTTGTCATTTTTGCGAGGGCTGTCTCCATAGAGTGATTTGCCCTGAAACCGGATTGAAAGGTTTCACATAGACCATGGGTGTCAAACTCTGGCCCGCGGGCCAAATTTGGCCCGCCATTTAATTTCATTTGGCCCTTGAGGCAATATCAAATTAACATTAGAGTTTCCCCGCCGGTAACACCACATTCACCGCTAATACTCATACTTGCCAACCCTCCCGATTTTCCCGGGAGACTCCCGAAGTTTAGTGCCCTTCCCGAAAATCTCCCTGGGCAACCATTCTCCTGATTTTCACCCGGACAACAATATTGGGAGCGTGCCTTAAAGGCACTGTCCTCTACAACATGCCGTCACGTCCTCTTATCCTCCATATAAACAACGTGCTGGCTAAGTCACATAATATATGCGGCTTTCACACACACATACTTGGTCAACAGCCATACAGGTCACACTGAGGGTGGCCGTATAAACAACTTTAACATTGTTACAAATATGCGCCGCACTGTGAACCCACACCAAACAAGAATGACAAAACACATTTCGGGAGAACCCCCGCACCGTAACACAAAATAAACACAACAGAACAAATACCCAGAACCCCTTGCAGCACTAACTCTTCCGGAATGCTACAATATACACCCCCCGCTACCACCAAATCCCGCCCACCTAATTTTTATTTTATTTTCGAATTTATTAGCCTGTGGAAAAAGTTAATGTTGATATTTTGCTCAGAAGGCTGCAAATAGAAAAGAGGCATTAATGTTTTTAATTACATTTTATTTAATATACCACTGATATTTTTTCGTTTGTTTTTTGAAAGTTGATTTTGCACTACTACGTTGTATAGGCTCTGCCTGTTCCATGGGAGGCAGCCCGAGTACCCGGAGGGAACCCACGCAGTTATGGGGAGAACATGCAAACTGCACTCAGAAAGATCCCGAGCCCGGGATTGAACCCAGGATTACTCAGGACCTTCGTATTGTGAGGCAGATGCACTAACCCCTGTACCACCGTGCTGCCCTATTTAAGCCTTGCTTGTTCAATATTCATTGCAAAACTTGTTTGGGTCCCTATTTAAAGGTTAATTTGTTCAACCTTGGCCCGCGGCTTTGTTCAGTTTTAAATTTTGGCCCACTCTATATTTGAGTTTGACACCCCTGACATACATTGTTAGACGCTAAGGGTTAATTTAGCTCCTCTGCAACAATTTTTTCGAGGATTTTCAAAATAAAGGGAAGGTGAGGTCGGTAGTTTACCATGAGGTCAGGATCAAGGTTAGATTTTTTTAAGGAGAGGATGAATAACCACTTTTTTGAATGCTAGTGGAACAGCGCCAGAGGAAAGAGATACATTTATAATATTTAGCACTGATGGACCTAATAATACAAAGAGCTCCTTGATAAGTTTCCCAGGAACTTACACGTTGTAACAATTCTTCTCGTTGTAACAGTTCTTCTAATGTTATTTCATCAAAAAGAGAGAAACGATTTTGGAGGGCAGTATCCGCCGTATATATAGTCGTATCTGTGTTAATAAAACCCAGTTGTAGCTGGGACACATTGTCTTTAATCTCCTTTCTAATGACTTCAATTTTCTTATTAAAGAAATAACGTCATCTGCCGAGTGGGTGGAACTACCTGGGAGAGTCCCTTGTCGGGTTAGCGATGCTACCGTACTAAACAAAAATTTAGGATCGTTTTTATTAAGGCGGATGAGATTTGAGTAAAATTTAGCTTTAGCTAAGGTAAGCATGCGTTTATAAGTTATTAAACTATCACTCCATGCTTAATGGTGCACCTCAAGTTTAGTCGTGCGCCATTTGCGTTCCAGCTTTCTACATGATAATTTATGAGCTCTAGTTTCTTGTATAAACCATGGCGTATGCATTTTTGAAGCCTTTTTTTACTTCAGCGGTGCTATACTATCAATGGTTTTGCGCAGGGCGTAATAAAAATTTTAGTGAGGTTATCAATAGAGCCCACATACTTTGGGAATGGTGCCATTACTGAGGGCAGTAGGTCAGCAAGAGTCATCGTTGTGGCAGCATTAATGTTGCGGCTGCTATAGCAGTTATTGTTATTACAAGCTTGCTGAACCCAGTAACCATGATTAGGAGACAGCTGCTTTAACCACTCAGCTATCCTTGGTCTTCTTGAGACAAGATTTAGGGCCCCAATGACATATTTAATCGTGAATCTGTCTCGGTAAATAAACTTCAATGAAGGTGAAACAAAACACTGAACTTTTTGGCTGGAGCATTTTTCCATTTTCTACCGCTCATTCCCTTTGGGGTCATATATATACAGTGGGGCAAAAAAGTATTTAGTCAGCCACCGATTGTGCAAGTTCTCCCACTTAAAATGATGACAGAGGTCTGTAATTTTCATAATAGGTACATTTCAACTGTGAGAGACAGAATTGAAAAAAAATTCCAGGAATTCACATTGTAGGAATTTTAAAGAATTTATTTGTAAATTATGGCGAAAAATAAGTATTTGGTCAACCATTCAACGCTCTCACTGATGGAAGGAGGTTTTTGGCTCAAAATCTCACGATACTTTCCTTAACACGGATCAATCGTCTTGTCCCCTTAGCAGAAAAACAGCCCCAAAGCATAATGTTTCCACCCCCATGCTTCACAGTAGGTGTGGTGTTCTTGGGATGCAACTCAGTATTCTTCTTCCTCCAAACACGGCAAATTGACAAATAAATTATTTGAAATTCCTAAAATGTGAATTCCTGGATAAGTGGGAGAACTTGTACAATCGGTGGCTGACTAAATACTTTTTTGCCCCACTGTATACATATATATGTATACATAAATATATACTTATACATATATACCAGTGACGTGCGGTGAACTAAACACCAGGTGAGGCATGCATCCTTTTTTTGTTCTTTTTTTATTTTTTTTTAATTAAATTCACATGTGCAGTTCTAGTCATTGTTGATTTAGGTTGCACATTAGAGTAACAGGGAAAAAAAGGGAGTTATTCGCTTTCATAAAAACGTTATCATAATGATGTTATGATGAATGGGTCCAAAAAGAATTTAATAAAGTTGTTATTAAATACTTTTCGGTCCCATTTGCTTTTAACAAAATAAATCAAGTATTTTGAGTGTATCTTATCTTTCTGCATTTGTATCTGAAGTATCAATAGCTATCCTCCATGAAAACGTACTTTGTATGACCACATTTATTTTGTGTTAAAGTCCAGTTTAGAGAAGTATTTCATCTTGGATACAGTATATAATCCTCCATATTGGCAGACGCATTAATTTAATTTAATTTCATTCCAAAAAATTAAACAATATTTTTGCATCTGACAAAAAACACCCACAAACGCTGGCTTACTCTAATAAAAATGCTTTGTTTGTTATACAAACCCCATTTCCATATGTGTTGGGAAATTGTGTTGGATGTAAATATAAATGGAATACAATGTTTTGCAAATCCTTTTCAACCCATATTCAATTGAATGCACTACAAAGACAAGATATTTGATGTTCAAACTCATAAACTTTTTTTTTTTTTTAATAATTAACATAAAATTTCATGGCTGCAACACTTGCCAAAGTAGTTGGGAAAGGGCATGTTCACCACTGTGTTACATCACCTTTTCTTTTAACAACACTCAATAAATGTTTGGGAACTGAGGAAACTAATTGTTGAAGGTTTGAAAGTGGAATCTTTTCCCATTCTTGTTTTATGTAGAGCTTCAGTTGTTCAACAGTCCGGTGTCTCCGCTGTCGCATTTTATGCTTCATGATGTGCCACACATTTTCGATGGGAGACAGGTCTGGACTACAGGCGGGCCAGGAAAGTACCCGCACTCTTTTTATACGAAGCCTCGCTGTTGTAACACTTGTCTTGCTGAAATAAGCCGGTGCGTCCATGATAACGTTGCTTGGATGACAACATATGTTGTTCCAAAACCTGTATGGACCTTTCAGCATTAATGGTGCCTTCACAGATGTGTAAGTTACCCATGCCTTGGGCACTAATACACCACCATACCATCACAGATGCTGGCTTTTGAACTTTGCACCTATAACAATCTGAATGGTTATTTTTCTCTTTGTTCTGAAAGACACCACATCCTCTGTTTCCAAATATAATTTGAAATGTGGACTTGTCAGACCACAGAACACCTTTCCACTTTGCATCAGTCCATCTTAGATGAGCTCGGGCCCAGCCAAGCCGTCGGCGTTTCACGATATTGTTGATAAATAGGTTTTGCTTTGCATAGTAGAGTTTTAACTTGCACTTACAGGTGTAACGACCAACTGTAGTTACTGACAGTGGTTTTATGACGTGTTCCTGAGCCCATTTGGTGATATCCTTTACACACTTGTGTCGGTTTTTGATGCAGTACCGCCTGAGGGATCAAAAGTCCTTAATATCATCGCTTACGTAGAGGGATTTCTCCAGATTCTCTGAACTTTTGATGATTTTACGGACCGTAGATGGTAAAATCTCTAAATTCCTTGCAATAGCTCGTTGAGAAATGTTGTTCTAAAACTATTCGACAATTTGCTTACAAAGTAGTGAGCCTCACGCCATCCTTGTTTGTGAATTACTTAGCATTTCATGTAAGCTGCTTTTATCCCCAATCATGGCTCTCAACTGTTCCCAATTAGCCTGCACATCTGTGGGATGTTCCATATAAGTGTTTGATGAGCATTCCTCAACTTTATCAGTATTTATTGCCACCTTTCCCAACTTATTTGTCACGTGTTGCTGGCATCAAATTCTAAAATTAATGATTATTGGCAAAAAAAAAAATGTTTATGAGTTTGAATATCAAATATGTTGTCTTTGTAGCATATTCAACTGAATATGGGTTGAAAAGGATTTGCAAATCATTGTATTCCGTTTATATTTACATCTAACACAATTTCCCAACTCATATGGAAACGGGGTTTGTACATAGAAAATACAAGCAACCCTGAATTAAAATGCCGGACATTTGAGGCAGTCAAGAAACCCCGCCCGGACACCCCCGCAAAAGAGGACATGTCCGGGGAAAATAGAACATATGGTCAGTCTAATTTAGATGGCGTTAAGAGTGGAGTAGAGGACCTCCATTTTACTCCATTTTAGGCAGACTTCTATCCACGTTTATTTCTGAGTTAGAATACATTTAAAAAAACACATTTGAATTCTTGTCTCTGATAACAATTGTAAACGATAGGCTACATTTAAAAAAAGTGCAGTTCCCTTTTAATTTTGTGCAATAAATATGTATGGAAGATTTGATTTTTTTGATTGATTGATTGATACTTTTATGAGTAGATTGCACAGTACAGTACATATTCCATACAATTGACCACTAAATGGTAACACCCGATTAAGTTTTTCAACTTAAGTCGGGGTCCACCTTAATCAATTCATTGTACAAATATATACGATCATCATAATACAGTCATCACACAGGTTGATCATCAGAGTATATACATTGAATTATATACATTACTTACAATCCGGGGGTTGGGATGAGGAGCTTTGGTTGATATCAGTACTTCATTCATCAACAATTGCATCAACAGAGAAATGGACATTGAAACAGTGTAGGTCTTACTTGGTAGGATATGTACAGCCAGCAGAGAACATATAGTGAGTTCAGATAGCATAAGAGCAAGTAAATACATTAGAAGTACGTTTGATTATTTACATTAGGTTATTTACAATCTGGGGAGATGAGATGTGAATGGGGGAGGGTATTAGTAAAGGGTTGAAGTTGCCTGGAGGTGTTGTTTTAATGCGGTTTTGAAGGAGGATAGAGATGCACTTACTTTTATACCTGTTGGAAGTGCATTCCACATTGATGTGGCATAGAAAGAGAATGAGTTAAGACCTTTGTTAGATCGGAATCTGGGTTTAACGTGGTTTGTGGAGCTCTTCCTGGTGTTGTGGTTATGGCGGTCATTTACGTTAAGGAAGTAGTTTGACATGTACTTCGGTATCAGGGAGGTGTAGCGGATTTTAAAGACTAGGCTCAGTGCAAGTTGTTTTACTCTGTCCTCCACCCTGAGCCAGCCCACTTTGGAGACGTGGGTTGGAGTGAGGTGTGATCTGGGGTGGAGGTCTAAAAGTAACCAGACTAGCTTGTTCTGGGATGTTTGGAGTCTAGATTTGAGGGTTTTGGAGGTGCTGGGGTACCAGGAGGTGCAAGCGTAATCAAAAAAGGGTTGAATGAGAGTTCCCGCTAGAATCTTCAAGGTGCTTTTGTTGACCAGAGAGGAGGTTCTGTAGAGGAATCTCGTTTTTTGGTTGACCTTTTTGATTACCTTGGTTCCCATTTTATCACAGGAAAGATTAGCCTCTAGAATGGAACCCAAGTAGGTGATTTCATCTTTCCTGGTGATAACAATGACACCCACTTTTGTAGTGAAGTCACTGACTTTCTTAAGGTTGATATGGGACCCAAATAGGATGGATTCCATTTTACCTAAGTGTATGGATAGCTTGTTGTCAGCGAGCCAGGTGCAAATATTAAGGAGTTCAGCACTGAGGATTTGTTCCACCTCTGACTTGTCCTTGCCGGATACCAGCTGGGCCCAGTCATCCGCAAACAGGAACAATTCAATCAATCAATCAATCAATCAATGTTTATTTATATAGCCCTAAATCAAAAATGTCTCAAAGGACTGTACAAACCATTACGACTACGATATCCTCGGAAGAACCCACAAAAGGGCAAGGAAAACTCACACCCAGTGGCCAGGGAGAATTCACATCCAGTGGGACGCCAGTGACAATGCTGACTATGAGAAACCTTGGAGAGGACCTCAGAAGTGGGCAACCCCCCCCCCCCTCTAGGGGACCGAAAGCAATGGATGTCGAGCGGGTCTAACATGATACTGTGAAAGTTCAATCCATAGTGGCTCCAACACAGCCGCGAGAGTTCAGTTCAAAGCGGATCCAAGACAGCAGCGAGGGTCCCGTCCACAGGAAACCATTCACAGTCGCATGCTGATGGCATGTCATTTATGTATATTAGGAACAGTAAAGGTCCTAGTATACTGCCTTGGGGGACTACACAGCTTACTGAGAGGGGAGGGGACACGGTGCCGTTCACCTCTACCACCTGTTTCCTCCCCTCCAAGTAAGATTGCATCCAGCTCGGTGAGGTTTTATCGAATCCGATTGCTCTGAGCTTATCCAACAGTATAGCGTGGTTAACGGTGTCAAAGGCCTTCTGAATGTCCAGCATGACCATGCCGCAGTATTTGCCCACGTCCACCTCATGTTTGATGTGGTCGGTCAGATAGAGAAGGCTTGTGTCAGTGGAGTGGTTAGTTCTGAAACCGGATTGGAATTTGTACATTAGTTTATTAGTAGCAAGGTAATCTATCCACCTGTTCATAAACTATTTTTTCCATTACTTTCAAAATGGAACTGACAATAGAAACAGGTCGGTAGTTACCAGGTTCTAATTTGCTTCCTTTTTTATAAAGGAGGGTTACTCTTGCTATCTTGAAATCCTTGGGTACTTGGCCTTGTTTGATTGAGAGGTTTATTATATGTGTGATTATTGGGGCAATGGTGGTGGCAGAGTCCATGAGGAATCTGGAAGGGATATTGTCAAGGCCTGTGGCCTTGTTTGGGTGGAGCGCGCTCAATTTATTAAGCACCTCGTTAGCTGAGACCATTTCTAATTGAAATTATTGTTGATTACTCCTACCTTTCTGTAGAAAGCTTTAATGTGTTCTACACCAAAGGGACCAGAGTGATGGGACAGCTTGTTAACGAGAGTTCAATCAATCAATCAATCAATGTTTACTTATATAGCCCTAAATCACTAGTGTCTCAAAGGGCTGCACAAACCACTACGACATCCTCGGTAGGCCCACATAAGGGCAAGGAAAACTCACACCCAGTGGGAAGTCGGTGACAATGATGACTATGACAACCTTGGAGAGGAGGAAAGCAATGGATGTCAAGCGGGTCCAACATGATACTGTGAAAGTTCAATCCATAATGGATCCAACACAGTCGCGAGAGTCCAGTCCAAAGCGGATCCAACACAGCAGCGAGAGTCCCGTTCAAAGTGGAGCCAGCAGTAAACCATCCCAAGCGGAGGCGGATCAGCAGCGCAGAGATGTCCCCAGCCGATACACAGGCAAGCAGTACATGGCCACCGGATCGGACCAGACCCCCTCCACAAGGGAGAGTGGGACATAGAAGAAAAAGAAAAGAAACGGCAGATCAACTGGTCTAAAAAGGGAGTCTATTTAAAGGCTAGAGTATACAAATGAGTTTTAAGGTGAGACTTAAATGCTTCTACTGAGGTGGCATCTCGAACTGTTACCGGGAGGGTATTCCAGAGTACTGGAGCCCGAACGGAAAACGCTCTATAGCCCGCAGACTTTTTTTGGGCTTTGGGAATCACTAATAAGCCGGAGTCCTTTGAACGCAGATTTCTTGCCGGGACATATGGTACAATACAATCGGCAAGATAGGATGGAGCTAGACCGTGTAGTATTTTATACGTAAGTAGTAAAACCTTAAAGTCACATCTTAAGTGCACAGGAAGCCAGTGCAGGTGAGCCAGTATAGGCGTAATGTGATCAAACTTTCTTGTTCTTGTCAAAAGTCTAGCAGCCGCATTTTGAACCAACTGTAAACTTTTAATGCTAGACATGGGGAGACCCGAAAATAATACGTTACAGTAGTCGAGGCGAGACGTAACAAACGCATGGGTAATGATCTCAGCGTCTTTAGTGGACAAAATGGAGCGAATTTTAGCGATGTTACGGAGATGAAAGAAGGCCGTTTTAGTAACGCTTTTAATTTGTGCCTCAAAGGAGAGAGTTGGGTCAAAGATAATACCCAGATTCTTTACCGTGTCGCCTTGTTTAATTGTTTGGTTGTCAAATGTTAGAGTTGTATTATTAAATAGAGTACGGTGTCTAGCAGGACCGATAATCAGCATTTCCGTTTTTTTGGCGTTGAGTTGCAAAAAGTTAGCGGACATCCATTGTTTAATTTCATTAAGACACACCTCCAGCTGACTACAATCCAGCGTGTTGGTCAGCTTTAGGGGCATGTAGAGTTGGGTGTCATCTGCATAACAGTGAAAGCTAACACCGTATTTGCGTATGATGTCACCTAGCGGCAGCATGTAGATGCTGAAGAGTGCAGGGCCAAGGACCGAACCCTGGGGAACTCCACACGTTACCTTAACGTAGTCCGAGGTCACATTGTTATGGGAGACACACTGCATCCTATCAGTAAGATAAGAGTTAAACCAAGACAGGGCTGAGTCTGACATACCAATTCGTGTTTTGATACGTTTTAATAAAATATTATGATCGACGGTATCGAAAGCAGCGCTAAGATCGAGGAGCAGCAACATAGATGACGCATCAGAATCCATCGTTAGCAATAGATCATTAGTCATTTTTGCGAGGGCTGTCTCCGTGGAGTGATTTGCCCTGAAACCGGATTGAAAGGTTTCACATAGATTGTTAGACGCTAAGTGTTCATTTAACTGCTCCGCAACAATTTTTTCGAGGATTTTTGAAATAAAGGGAAGGTGAGACACCGGTCGGTAGTTTACCATGAGGTCAGGATCGAGGTTAGGTCTTTTAAGAAGAGGATGAATAACCGCTTTTTTGAATGCTAGGGGATCAGTGGCCGAGGAAAGTGATAAGTTTATAATATTTAGCACTGATGGACCTAATAATACAAAGAGCTCCTTGATCAGTTTCCCAGGAAGAGGGTCAAGTAAACATGTTGTTTGTTTTATTCCATTTACACGTTGTAACAATTCCTCAAATGTTATTTCCTCAAAACGAGAGAAACTATTTTGGAGGGCAGTATCCGCCGTATATACCATCGTATCAGTGTTAATAGAACCCCGTTGTAGCTGGGACGCATTGTCTTTAATCTCCTTTCTAATGACTTCAATTTTCTTACTAAAGAATTGCATAAAGTCATCAGCTGAGTGGGTGGAGCTACTGGAGGGGGTCCCTTGTTGGGTTAGCGACGCTACTGTACTAAACAAAAATGTAGGATCGTTTTTATTACGGTGGATGAGATTTGAGTAATATTTAGCTTTAGCTAAGGTAAGCATGCGTTTATAAGTTATTAAACCATCACTCCATGCTTGATGGTGCACCTCAAGTTTAGTCGTGCGCCATTTGCGTTCCAGCTTTCTACATAATAATTTCTGAGCTTTAGTTTCTTCTGTAAACCACGGGGTACGCTTTTTTTGAGCCTTTTTTAACTTTAGCGGTGCTATGTTATCAATGGTTTCGCGCAGGGCGTCGTTAAAGTTGTTAGTGAGGTTATCAAAAGAGCCCACATATTTTGGGAATGGTGCCATTACCGAGGGCAGTAGGTCAGCAAGAGCTGTCGTTGTGGCCGTATTAATGTTGCGGCTGCTATAGGAGTTATTATTATTATTAGTTTGACGAACATGAGTCTGAACCTCGAATTTGATAAGGTAATGATCGGACAATACTTTAGTATACGGGAGTATCGTAACTTTGGAAACGGTGATACCCCTGACAAGCACTAGGTCTATCGTATTACCGTTGCGATGCGTGGGTTCATTTATTATTTGTGTGAGACCACAGCTATCAATTATAGTCTGGAGCGCTACGCACGGTGGGTCCGATGGGGTATTCATATGGATATTAAAGTCCCCCATTATGATTATTTTATCGGCGTGTGACACTAGATCAGCAACGAACTCTGAGAATTCATTGATAAAGTCCGAATAGGGCCCTGGGGGGCGGTAGATAACAGCCATGTGTAGAGGGAGCGGTGTGACAGACTTCATAGTAAGCACCTTAAACGATTTATATTTGTCATTTATGTTAGGATTAGGTTAAAGTTTTCGTTGTATATTAGTGCGACCCCCCCACCCCTTTTAAGCGGACGGGCAATATGCGCATGTGTAAAGTTAGGAGGACATGCCTCATTTAGCGCAAAAAAGTCGTTTGGTTTAAGCCAGGTTTCGCTTAGACCGATGACGTTAAGATTGTTGTCTCTGATGATATCATTAACTAACAACGTTTTGGGAGACAATGATCTTATGTTTAAAAAACCTATATTATAAGTAGTGGGCTGTTTTAGGGAATTTTTGATCAAATTATCCGTAGTAGAAATATTAATAATGTTGTGTTTATTATGCCCAGTGCATTTAGTATAATTACGACCATATCTAGGAATTGATACGACGGGAATTTTCCGGTTGTTTGATTGTTGCTTTGATTAACTGCACGCATCATGGTTAGCCACCTCAGTAACGGGGATTTTCCGATTGTTTGTTTGTTGCTTTGATAAACTGCACGCATCATAGTTAGCCACCTCAGTAAAACACATGTCCAACTCTGAAACACTCAAAGCAGAAAAAACTTGTTCTAATTTAACTGACTCCTTACCCAGACCAGTAGTCTCGCATCCTTTATTTAAATGCGGCTGCAGGATGGAGGGAAGTGGTGTTCTGTGGGGATTAGCCTTCTGCTTTTTTTTAGCCCCGCTCGACATCCGCGTTTCCGATCACACCGCTGGCGTCTGCTCCGTAGACGGCCCCCGCTGCTACTAGACTCCGCTGCTTCACAGGCCGCTGGATGTAGCCGCCGAATTATTCCCATGCTAGTTAGCACGTCGAACAAGCACGCGTCTATCAGTCCAAAACGGCCCGATATGTCCACATCCAGAAGTGTCTGGCGGTCGTACGTGATCACGGAGTGACCACGATGTGAGCCAGCCATAAAGTTTGTAGAATTGTCCGGTATTTCTGCCAAATGTTCCATCTTTAGCAGGAGCTCCGCCATGTCGCAGCCCGTCCGGGCGCCGCCATCTTGGCCATGCTGGTGAAAAAGGTGTTATGTCTGCTTTCTACCTCCATTTTGTCTGTAATGAGGGTGTCACCCTCCTTGATGTTAATGTTGGTGAGTCTGGTTATAAGTTTCTGGCTGCATCCAGGAAGCTGGTTGTTGAGAATTTTTCAGAGCTCACGTGGCTTATTTGTTTATACGGGTTTCCAAGGCGCATCCACACAGATCAAGGAGCAAACATTGAGAGTGAGCTCATTGCGGAACTGCTTAAACTATCAGTAGTCTCCAAGTCGCACACTACAGCCTACCACCCCATGGGGAACGGAGGGACCGAGAGATTTAACAGGACTCTTGGGAATATGCTGCGTTCGTTGTCGCTGAAAAAGAAGGCCAAGTGGCCCCAGCAAATCCAGACCCTGACATTTGCATATAATGCAACGGTGCATGAAACAACTGGATACGCACCTTTTCATCTCATGTTTGGACGGGTTCCGAGGCTCCCCATTAATGTGATGTTCAAACGGGTCCTACATGACTCGGTGGTCGTTGACTCTGACAGCTATGTAACATCTCTTATGTCATACCTGCATGAAGCAGCTGGCATCGCTCAAAGGCATGCTATCAAAGAACAAGACAAACAAGCCAGAGGTTACAATCGGAAGGTCAAGGGGACTTACCTGAATGTGGGAGACCGAGTACTCCTCGCCAACAAAAGCGAGAAGGTAAAAAAGAAACTTGCTGACAAGTGGGAACCAACAGTCTACACTGTCTTTGGCAGCAACTCGCAGACCCATGTCTACAAGTTGGAAGATGACAAAGGAAAAACAAAGGTGGTACATCGCAACCTGATCCTGGACATCAGCTTCCTGCCCATAGAGTCTGCTGATGGAGACACGTCATTAACTGAGGACAATCTTGATGATTCAGAGGATGAGTGTCAAATGGAGGATGTCATCGACTCTTTGGAGGGGGAAAGCTCGGAGGATAGGACGAGTGCATGGGTATTGAGTGCGGCTGAAGAATCCGCCAGTCACCAACACAGTGATGAAGTGTCTAATGATGCAGCCCAGTCTGATATGGAGCAAGACTCTTCTGATACAGAGATAGAACGGTCAGTGGCACCAAATACGATATCAGTGATTGATGCAAGCAGTATCCGGTCGTTTCAACCAGTCACAGTGCCAGCAGTTGACACAGCAGACACGGTGCCGGGGAATGCCCTGACACAATGTTACCAGTTGGGGGACGGGGTTGAGTAAGCCGGGCATCCACACAAGAAGGCGGTGTGTTAAGAACACGTGCTGGCATGGTGGTTAAGAGGGTCAGCCGCCTAGTAGAGACAATGGCTCAAGTGCCGATTATCATGGGGGGTTCTTAAACTCATTTGGTTGTTAATCAAAGTGTCTTTTTACCCTACTCTGTTCTGAAGGGTTGTCCTATGTTTTTTTTTCTTTCTGGGATATTGTGTCTATTGTGTTGTTGTTTGTATTTTGTTTTGCACTTTGCCGCTGTAAGATGGTACTTAGTGTATATCCTTGCAAGATTGGTTTAAGAGGAAAGTGGGCCAGGTAGTTTGGTGTACACGGCACCAGGCGATTCTGGGAGGGACTAGGGCTTGCGCAACCTTTTGATTTCTCTAAACCTGTTTGTCAGGTAGCCCTCAAGCTGAATATGAAGATTAGATCTCAATGTAAACCCGTGCGTATGGCCCAGTGTTACTGGTCATGTCCAGTCTGCTGCTCAGGATTTTGGTGTAATTCAGGAGGGGTGAATGTAGCAATGAGTTATATTGTATGCATTCTACCAAAAATACCTTCTGTTTTATTTGATTTCTCTATAATATCCATTGTCACTTTTATTTTGTCAGTTTTTCAGCAAATAGTTCATTTTGGGAGAATTTGTCATTTTATTTTGAAATCCTACCTTTTTCCGGTAGTGATGTTGAGTCCTCACTTTCTGTTGAGACATGCGTGAGGAGGTGAGTGTTTCTGTCTGCTCTCGTGTATATAGCGGGTTTGTCTCTGTGCGATATAGAAAATGACTATATCGTAATATTCAAGTAGACGTTCTCGCGCAGTTGCTTTTAGCGGCGGGCATTACACTGCATGCTCTTCTCACTCTTCCCTCTCTCTCCTTCTCACAGACAAGCAGGCGCATATTCTTACATACGTCACACACTGTCACGTCACAGTGTCCGCCCTCGCAGAGCAGAGACGTAGCAGACTGGGCTACATTAGCTGCTAAAGTAGCAGTACGAGTGGGAATAAGAGAGAAAGAAGGTGCGGATCTGGTAACATATGAAGGAAGACTTAATTCCCCCAAAAACAGCACGGTTTCCATTGTCTGGGGGTGGTTCGGCTTCAAGTGGGAATATGTCGAACAGACAACCGTACTCAGAGGTGGGTAGTAACGCGCTACATTTACTCCGTTACATTTACTTGAGTAACTTTTGGGATAAATTGTACTTCTACGAGTAGTTTTTATGCAAGATACTTTTACTTTTACTTGAGTATATTTATAGAGAAGAAAAGCTACTTTTACTCCGTTCCATTTATCTACATTCAACTCGTTACTCGCTACTTTTTTTAATCGATCTATCAATGTTTGTTTTGGTTAATGACAGAGCTTCAAAGTAAAATCTACGCATGCCTGCGTTTCACCAATCACATGCAGTCACTGGTGACGTTGGACCAATCAAACAGAGCCAGGCGGTCACATGACCCAATTTAAACAAGTTGAAAAACGTATTGGGGTGTTACCATTTAGTGGTCAATTGTACGGAATATGTACTGTACTGTGCAATCTAATAATAAAAGTTTCAATCAATCAATCAATCAATCAAAAGTGTAAAGGAAAAAAGACACTTTTGATTTCAACGGTACTTCCCGTCAAAAGCCTAAAGACTGATTGCACAGTTCCTGTCTTCACAATAAAAGTGCCGCTCCATCGCGCCTGCGCTAACAAAATAAGAGTCTTCGAAAGCCAGCGCAAACAAGCTAGCAAGCTACGGAGTTTGCCGCCAATGTATTTCTTGTAAAGTGTATAAAACGAATATGGAAGCTGGACAGATGAGATGCCAAGAACTAACGACTTTCATGTGGTATTAGACAGAAAAGAGGAACTTTTTTTCTCCTCCATTTGAAAACGTGGACGTCTGATTCCAATCAATGCAAGTCATCAGAATCAGGTAATACACCAACTTATATTCTTGTCTTCATGAAATATAGGAATCTATATGTTAAACATGCATGTATATTCATTAAAACACCTTCAACAAAAACGGCAAAATAAATAAATATAAATTATATACTGTATATATAAATGTTTGTATATATATATAAATGTATGTATGTATATATATATATATATATATATATATATATATATATATATATATATATATATATGAAATGTGTGTGTATAAATGATATGTGTGTGTATGTATATGTATATATGAGGTAGATCACCTCGACTTGGTCATTTACTAAGTAATTGATAAACGTTGAAAAACTTATTGTGGTGTTACCATTTAGTGGTCAATTGTACGGAATATGTACTGTACTTTACAATCGACTAATACAAGTTTTAATCAATCAATCAATCAATCAATCAATCAATCAAATCAATGAATGCCTACTGAGGTTATGGTGCTGTTAAGTTATTGTGGCTCAATGTGCCATTTTTTTAATTTTATTTTAATGTACTATTATTTAATATATATTATTGTTTTAGTTGCTTAAGAGATATTCCTGGCTCTGAATTTGCTCATTGCTATTTTTATGTTTTTGTGCATTATTTGTTGCCGTAATCAGGTTACTCATCAGTTACTCAGTAATTGAGTAGTTTTTTCACAACATACTTTTTACTTTTACTCAAGTAAATATTTGGGTGACTACTCCTTACTTTTACTTGAGTAATAAATCTCTAAAGTAACAGTACTCTTACTTGAGTACAATTTCTGGCTACTCTACCCACCTCTGACCGTACTTTGTCGAGAGCGCTGCTAAAGCGTTGCTATAAAAAGTAGCCTTATTGCTAATATGTGGCATCATTTGAAAAGTCACTCACTAGAATGAAGAAAATTTCATAACGTCTGTAGTAACATATCATATTGTGAAGGACGAATACTATTTGATTTCCTATTATGCAGCTCATTTTTATTTGACACTTAGAATGTCACTGACAATCTTGCACTTTATGTTTTGGAAATGACTTGAATGTTTGTGCCATTACTTAATAACTTTAATAAATACATGTGACAGGTCTCCAGCCATCATCGTGTGGGTTGCAGTGACACATCGTAGCAAGTTTGACTCTCATTTATTTTTTCAATCAATGAGCTTTCTTGCTAGTCTGTCGTGCCTATTTCTAGCGTGCCGTTTCTTCCTGCTCGTCGCGGCGCACCTTTCGGTGGCTGGTGGCTGCGTCTTTCGCGGGGGCTCATCTCGCTCTGGGTCGATCTCGTCGCTCTCGTGGTCTTCATTGTCCATGGTTTCCTCTCCTACTTCTGCCCTGGTTGTTCCTCCTTCTACCCTTTTATGCTGCAGGAGAGGATGCAGGGATTGAGAGCAGGTGTGTAATCTACGCACCTGACTCTGATGGCTAAAGTGTTGCTCCAGGCATGCCCTGCCTCTCCGCTCTCCTGCATGCTACGCCTCCTGGATGCCATCTTGGGCAGGACCACTGTTTAGCTTAGCCTGCTGTTGACTCGTCGGCTCCGTCCCTCCACAGGCCTCCATCGCAAAACTCAAGCCGGGCTACTCCCCTCCCCTTCTTTTGAAGAAGCGGGGAAAAAAATCGCCACGACCACCTGTCTCCTCTTCTTCTGTCACTTCCTCCACCAAGGCGAGCTTGTCCTCTTCCTCTGACACCTTTTTGTCTTGTGGTTGCACTTCCGCTTCTTCGTCCTCTTTGATTTTTCCTTTGTCTTTTCCTTTATCCCTTGTTTTGTCTTTGTCTTCCTTGTCCTCTTCATCCTCCTCATCATCATCATGCTCCGGCTGATTCTCACCATACTCCTCTTCATCATCATCATCTTCCTCTTCTTCTTCCTCTTCTTCTTCATCATCATCAGATTCATCTTCTTCTTTCTCAATTTCTTGAGTTCCTTCCACTTCTTCTTGTTTAACTCTTCCTTTGTCCTCTTTGACTTCTTTATCTTTTTCTTGCATTTCTCCAAGTATTTCTTCTTCTTTTTCAATTTCTTGAGTTCCTTCCATTTCTTCTTGTTTAACTTTTCCTTTGTCCTTTTTGACTTCTTCTTTGTCTTTTTCTTGCATTTCTCCAAGTATTTCTTCTTCTTTCTCAACTTTTTGAGTTACTTCAACTTCTTCTTCATCTTCATCATTTTCTTCATCATTTTCCCAAATTCCTTTAATTATTTCTTCTTCTTTCTCAATTTCTTGAGTTTCTTCGACTTTGTCTTCATCTTCAATTTCTTCATCATATTCATCATCTTGTTCATCTTCCAGAATTTCTTCAATTATTTCTTTGTCTTACTCAATTTCTTGAGTTTCTCTACCTGCTGTTCAATCTTTCACTTCTTCCTCATTTTCTTTATCTTCATCATCTTCCCGCATTTGTTCATTCTCAATTTCTTGAGTCTCTTCGACTTTTTCCTTGTCCTCCTCATTTCCTTGAATTCCTTCAGGCATTTCTTCTTTCTCAATTTTTTGAGTTCCTTTGCCTTTTTCTTCATCATCATCTTCTTCTTTATCTCCGTCCTTTTCTTTATCTCCAAGGGCTTCTTCTCCTTTCTCAATTTCTTGAGCTTTCCCATTGTTTGATTCCTTTTCATCATTTTCCCGAATTTCTTCGAGTATTTTCTCTTCTTTCTCAATTTCTTGAGATTCTTTAACTTTTTCTTCATCTTCAGCTTCTTCTTTAGCTTCATAATTTTCTTTATCTTCAAGTGCTTCTTCTCCTTTCTCAATTTCTTGAGATTCTTAAACTTTTTCTTCATCTTTAGCTTCTTCTTTAGCTTCATCATTTTCTTTATCTTCAAGTGCTTCTTCTCCTTTCTCAATTTCTTAAGTTTTTCCATTGTCAGCAGGGGGCGCCTCCGCTGCACTGCCGTTCTCATCAACCAGCAGGTCGCATTCATCCATCCATCCATCCATTTTCTACTGCTTATTCCCTTTCGGGGTCACGGGGGGCGCTGGCGCCTATCTCAGCTACAATCGGGCGGAAGGCAGGGTACACCCTGGACAAGTCGCCACCTCATCGCAGGGCCAACACAGATAGACAGACAACATTCACACTCACATTCACACACTAGGGCCAATTTAGTGTTGCCAATCAACCTATCCCCAGGTGCATGTCTTTGGAGGTGGGAGGAAGCCGGAGTACCCGGAGGGAACCCACGCATTCACGGGGAGAACATGCAAACTCCACACAGAAAGATCCCGAGCCTGGATTTGAACCCAGGAACTTTGTATTGTGAGGCAGACGCACTAACCCCTCTGCCACCGTGAAGCCCAAGTCGCATTCGTCCTTCCTTTTCCTGGCCGACATTTCGCCCTGGTGGTCTGCAGATGCCACTGCCGCCTGTTCAGGTCCGCCCTCCAAGTGGACGGTCTCCGCCCCGTCATCACCGGCGTTCCCCTCGGCTTCTTCTACAGGGGAGCACTCGCCGCCTCCCCCCATCTGGTCCACCAGCGCCTGCAGCATCCAGGTTTCCTGGCACTTTTCTTCAAGGAGCTTGGTGTAACTTGCGACGAGCGCCTAGATGACGTCATTATCCTCCGCTTCCGATGGTCTTACTCCCACTGTGGGCGCCACTGTGACAAGTCTCCAGCCGTCATCGTGTGGGTTGCAGTGACTATCGATACAGGACGCATTGTAGCAGGTTTGACTCTCATTTATTATTTTAATCAATGAGTTTTCATGCCAATTTCTAGCGTGCCGTTTCTTCCTGCTCGTCGCGGCGCACCTTTCGGTGGCCGGTGGCTGCGCCTTTCGCGGGGGCTCATCTCGCGTTGGGTCGATCTCGTCGCTCTCGTGGTCTTCGTTGTCCGTGGTTTTCTCTCCTATTTCTGCCCCGATTGTTGCTTCTTCTCCCCTTTTATGCTGCAGGAGAAGAGGCAGGGATTTAGAGCCGGTGTGTAATCCACGCACCTGACTCTGATGGCTGCAGTGTCGCTCCTGGCGTGCCCCGCTTCTCCGCTCTGCTGCATGCTCCGCCTCCTGGACCCCATCTTGGGCAGGACCACTGTTTATCTTAGCCTGCTCTCTGCTCGTCGGCTCCGTCTCTCCACAAAACACTTTTGGTCAGATGACTTAGTTGGGATTTCCCTCTCTGCATGAAAGTTTAAAAGTAGCATATATGAATGCAGTATAAAGAAGAATGTTTTAATGTATACACATAGAATCATCATACTGCTGTGATTATATGCATGAACTGTTCATTCAAAGCCAAGGCAAAATATAGTAATATGTATCGTAAATCGCGGTATGGGCTAAAAATATCGCGATATCAAAAAAAGGCAATATCGCCCAGCCCTACTTTCGTGTTTTAAAGAGTCTGGCTGTGAAACGAGATTATTATTTGCTCCTGTGTTGCTGATATGTTTATTTACACTTGTTTTACTCAGAGTTTGAGTGTTTTAGCGAACCTTTTGCTGGTGTGCTGTTCGGTGGCGCCTATCGCTCACACACAGTGGCTGCAGCATTTCATTGAAGTTTTCCCTCCATTTTAGACTGGTTTGCTGCTGAGTCCTGTGTTAACGCTGCCACATTATTTCCTGTATATTTCATACGGGTATGTTTCTGTTGCTCCCCAAACTTTATTCAATTTTTCTACACTGTTATATTTATTGTTTTGTTTTCCTATTGTATAAAATATTTAATGGAGGTGTATTAATTTTTTGTGTATTTGTAATTGTGATGCATATGTTTTGAGTTTGCATGTTCTCCCCGTGAATGCGTGGGTTCCCTCCGGGTACTCCGGCTTCCTCCCACTTCCAAAGACATGCACCTGGGGATAGGTTAATTGGCAACACTAAATTGGCCCTAGTGTCTGAATGTGAGTGTGAATGTTGTCTGTCTATCTGTGTTGGCCCTGCGAGGAGGTGGCGACTTGTCCAGGGTGTACCCTGCCTTCCGCCCGATTGTAGCTGAGATAGGCGCCAGCGCCCCCCGCGACCCCGAAAGGGAATAAGCGGTAGAAAATGGATGGATGGATGTTTTGTATAACTGTGAATGTTTCATATAACGTTTTTGTTCATTTCAGCTGACTTGCTGTTGAGACGTGTGAGGAGACTGGTTTGCTGTTGAGTCCTGTGTTAATGCTGCCGCATTATTTCCTGTATTTTTCATACAGGTATAAATAAATACGCCACCTGTTTCGGCTAAAGGCAACCACAGAGTCCCCTTGTCTTCAAAGCAAAGCAACTAAACAACGCAGACTCGAACCGGCAACATTAAAATCACCCGTGATCCACACCACAAATTTCATGTTGAAATTTTGTTGATGCCAAATGGCAAATAAAAGGCATATATAAACTCAACGGGTATAGATTTTCCTTTGTCCCACTGGCAATCATAACCCTTAACAACAGAAAACTACTGTAATAACCGGATGCAATATTGGGATAGGGCAATACGGGAGGTGTGCAATACGGGGGAAGTGTAATGTGTGATCTCATAACTAACTTATATAGCTGTGCTCTGTTCACTGTCGTCACTGTATTGTCGGATGAACTGTATATGTGTATGTATGTATGTTAAACGCTGTGTCTTGATGTCCATGACAAATTTCTCCCCGGAGACAATAAAGCTAATTATTATTATTATTTTTATTATTATTATTAATTTCTCTATTTTTGCTGTAAAGTGAAATAATAAAGCCACATGAATGCACAGTGTTTATTTTGTTTGAGAACTTCAGAAGCAGAACGGCAAGAACGATCTACAATGAGATTAAATACTCAATGGACGTCAATTGAATGACAAGGTCATAGCACAACCTTTCATCAACAACCCTCATAGGTGTTTTCAGTGTGTTTCACATGACTTGTTTTCAATACAAATAATTGTTTTAGCACTTGA